>NW_008235751.1:23635-24861 GCF_000691975.1 Corvus brachyrhynchos | reverse complement strand
GCATGGTTTGTTTGGGGTTTTTTTTTTTTTGTTACTTCTACTCAGCTTTACTTCGTGACAAAATAATTTGGACCACACATTAAATCTTTTTCCTTTGCTGTGGGGTATGCCCAGCCACTGCCCTGGAGGGACGTCTGCGGAGACAAGGCGATTGAGCAATCTCCCATCAGGACCCCCCCCCCGGGGAAGGCAGCTACTTTTCAGTTACGGCGAGAAGAAGACAGACCCAGAATCCTCTGGGAGACCCTATGCAGATCCTTTGTAACCCATTGGCCTTTACCCTCCGACACCCACCCCCTGTATCTCTATAAGAGCTAGCCCCCTGCCCCTGCGAGGGCAGAGAATTGCTCGTCCCTAGCTCTCCTTCGCCGGAGTACGGATTAATAAAGCTACCTTGTGCAGAACAGCTACACAAGCCTCTCGTCTCTCTCTCTGGTCTGGCTTGGAGGCTGCCCTGCAGACCTAAGCTGAAATCACGAGCTGATAATCACTAAAGACCTGACAGTTTCTGCACGGGCCCTCCCAGTTAGCAGCTGAGGGAAGACACCGGACCTTTGGAAGGCAATTCCTTTTGGGACCATCTCTCCTGACCAGTAGCAGCTTCCTTGGTCAGAGCTACTGAACCCCTAACCAGCTGTCATACAAGGTCATGGGTTTGATCCCCGTATGGGCCATTCACTGAAGACTTGGACTTGATAATTCTTCTGGGTCCCTTCCAACTCAGACTATTCTGTGATTATTGCTCTATGTGATCCGAAAAAATCTTCACTCATGAGCATTTTTCTAAGGTTCTGACATGACTCTTGCTTAGTCTTCACACAGTAAAGTTTTCAACTTAATGATATTGGAATTAGTTGCAGTTTTGCCTTCAAAACAAAAAGCTTCTTAACGAACAGGAACTGGACATACTTGTTTAAAATAACAACATTAGGGTTTCTAAATAGTAACATTTGTGTTTGTAAAATTTATACCTGTCTTGGTTTGAAAGACAGGTGTCTGCTAAGGAAGGCAGAAGCCTCCCTTGGAATGGCAGATGTAATCCCTTTCCCTCCAAGTTATTATAATTTTGAAATCAAGGGCTTTTAGGCAAAGATGTGGGAAATAGGAATAACAGTTCTTTACTATTATATATATAACTAATCAAACAAACAACAATAACTATGGCAGTAACAGAAAACAATCACAAACCCAGTCCCAGTCTTCTCGGCTGTCAGGCCCTTTCCCCT
>NW_008235751.1:7561-16502 GCF_000691975.1 Corvus brachyrhynchos | reverse complement strand
GGCCCTGGGATCCCAGGAAGGATGTAACAAAGGTTTCACGCACCCCTGGACAGCTAGCCCCGCTGTCCGGCTGGACCTTCGGGAACAGCAGGCTGGAACAGCAGGGATGAGCACAAATCCCGGGTGGCAGATGCGATGTATCCAAGCAGGGAACCCGCCCTCGGAGGTCTGGGAAGGCAGGGCGAGCACAGCTACAATGCAGCGAAGGCTTGAATCAGTGGCGGAGCAGGGCGGCCACAGCCCGGCCTCCAGTGGGGCAGGGAAGGTGGGCTGGGGGTGATGGGATCTTTCTCCGCAGAAAGAAAAACGGCCGAAAAGAACCAGCAGCTTCTCTCCCCGAAAAGAACCAGCAGCTTCTCTCTCCGAGAACGCTGAGAGCGAACTGACCCCACGCCCAGGTGAAACAAAGGAGTAGCCAGGCCCACCCCACCCCCAATGGGTAGCTCTTTTGTCTTCCTTAAGTACAGCCATTTGTCCCCTAGCAACATGCATATGGGAAAAAATTCCTTTAACAGGAAAAAAACTAGGACTAAACTAAAACCCCAACAATACCCCACTGTCTTTGTCATATTGTATACAGTTATGAAAATAATATATTGGAAACAACTGTAAAAACTATTCAGGTTAGAAAGTATTACCTAAGTGACCTGCATTTTCACAGTAGCTAAGCAAGGAGATATGTTGCACTGTTCATTACATGCCTCCTTTTGGTAACTTGGATACTTGGCTGACATTTGGTTTTTTTTACTCAGCTTTTGTCCTGGCTACTTAATATTGTGATATTACCATACTAGATGGTCTGAAAAGACTCTTCAGTCTAAAGATAAGAACCTTTCCCTTTTACAGAAAGAGCCAATGAACCAGCTCCATTGAAAAGACAATAGAGCTATAATAGGAGATTACTGGAAATCTAGGAGGGCTCTGGGGAACTGCTGAGGATATCACTGCCCTATATACTTTTCTGTGCAGGCAATATTCTCTATTAGACAGTACAATCCTTTGAATATAGATGTAGTATTAGCAGTCTGTGGCCTTAGCTCATTCTGTTAGTTTTATGTTTCTCTTTCATTGTTTGTTTCTGCAACCTATTTGCCCAGGACATGAGATTTTTTTTTTTTTTTTTGTCCAAATGTAGCAAGCTTGTTAGCAGTCTGTCATTGTCTTTTCCATCATTTCTGGCAGTTTGGCTATGGGCAACTGGAGCTACTTCCTTTTTGGTAGAACTTGCTTTCTGAGACTTACACTCCTTCAATTCACGCACTCATGCTGCCAGAGCAGAAGTGGAAAAACGTGTACAGAAATTGGAAGATAAAATAGAGAATAATCACCAGGAACTTAAGAAGGAGATCAAAGAGGGCCTTCTCCAAATCTCAGCAGTACAGATCAGAGATTCTGCTACCAAACGCCAACATTCCCCAGAAAGAGAGAAAAAGTACATCCCACAAAGTGAGCTGTGGTATTTCTTGTGTGACAGTGGGGAAGACATGAGGAGGTGGGGTGGACAACAGTCTGTATCTCTGTGTCCTTGAACAAACTGCTTTGAAGAGTTCACTCGGGTTTTTTTCCTCTCCCCCCTCTCAGGCTAAGTTTAAAGGCACAGAAAGGCACAAAATTAATTTTTGGGCATAGAGCACCAATAGGGGATACACATCATAAAGTCACCCCAAGACAGTGTTATCCAATTATGTATGTAGAAGCTTTGATTATCTATTATTTTGCCCACAGCAGCTCATAGTATTTACATAGCAAGAAAATAGAACTTGCATGGCAAGTGACATTATAAATTTATTTATTTGAAAAGATACAGAAGGTTGCAAACATTAATTTTGGCTTAATAGCTTATTTCTGCTATTTATAAATGAGTTTATGTCGAAGCAAAATCAAAAAAACCCATTTCAAAATCTATTTTGATCAAACTAGTTGAAAGTTGAGCTAAATTGGTGATGTTTGTATCAAACAGCCTTGGGACAATCAGAACTGCGCATGCCCTGTAGTGTTGCATCAGACACAAAGAACTCCCTCCCTAGGGAGGGATCTAGGTGTTCCCATGCTAACTTGAATGTACATAACATCATGAACTCTTTGTTTCACAGGCCCCCACCCCCACCGGATCAAGACTGCAACCATTATTCCAATCACAAACATCAAAATTGCAACAATCAGGTCTTTTCACTGGATCTACAGGTGGTATCTTTCCTCTCCACTGTCTACTCTTGTCCTTTTCCTCTCTTTCCTTCTATTCCTTATAAGTTTTCTTTGTGATATTTTAATGCCTTTATAGAAAAGAACCAAAACAGCTGCATACCTCCTTTCCACTGCAATTAAATTGTTTTAAAATAAATCTACCTCATATATACACCGGTCATTCAGGGTTGTTTCACTCTAATTCACCCCAAGGGATTTATTAACAGGAACCTCAGTTACCCTGCCTCAGAGGAGGGTCGTAACAACAACTAGCTGAAAGGAGGTTCTAGCGAGGTGGGGGTTGGTCTCTTGTCCCAAGTGACAAGCAATAGGACAGGAGGAAATGCCTTCAAGTTGCACCAGAGGAGGTTTAGATTGGATATTAGGAAAAATTTTTTCACCAAAAGCTTCTCAAGCATTGGAACAGGCTGCTCAGGGAAGTGGTTGAGTCACCATCCCTGGAGGTATTTAAAGGACATGTAGATATGGTGCTTAGGGACATGGTTTAGTGGTGGACTTGGCAGTGTTAGGTCAATGATTGGACTCAATTATTTTAGAGGTCTTTTCCAACCTAAATGATTCTATGATTCTATGATGGTGGGTGTCAGCTACAGACCACCTATACTGGGTATATATGACAAGGTTTTGGTAGCAGAGGTGGCTCCTGTTGAAAGAGGTAAGTGGCGTCCCCATGCCAAACACAGCTGGTTCCAGCTGGCTCAGTAACAGACCCACCACAGGCCAAAGCTGAGTCCATCAGTGAAGTTTGTGACACCTCTGTGAAAGCATATTTAAGAAAGGCCAACCCCCCCACAAGACAGAGAGAGAAAAAGGGAACAAAAAGAGTGAGAAACAGCAAAGGGAACACCAAGGGCAGAGAAAGAGGGGAAAGAGGTGCTCCATGGCACCACAGCAGATATTCCCTGCATCCTGTAGAAGACCCCACACCAGAGCAGATTTTCCTGACACAAACTGTGGCCTGTAGAGTACTCACTACCTGAATCTATTTTAATTGGCAAGAACTTAAAATAATTTTCCCCAACTTGATTCTGTTTTGCCCACAAGAGTAACTGATAAGCAATCTCCCTGTCTTTATCTCGACCCATGAGCTTTCTCATCCTATTTTCTCCCTCTATCCTGCTGAGGAGATGGAGAGAGTGAGCAGCTAGGTGGGAGTTAGCCAACGCTAATCCAACACACAACATCAAGAAATAGATGAAGCTTTCTCCACTTGTTTAACAGTCTTCATGAGTGCAGGCCCTAGTACTCATGGGAGACCATAAACACCCTGATATCTGCTGGGAAGGCAATATGTCTGGATACAAGCAATCCAGGAGAATTCTTGAGTGTGACAAAGAGCTTCTTGATGTAGATGAACAAAGAGCCAACTAGGGCAGATGGTCTGCTGGATCTCTTACTCACAACCTAGGAAGGTCTGGCTGGGGATGTGAAGACTGAGAGCATCCTTGGCTGCAGCAACCATGAGATGGTGGCGTTTAAGATCCTGAGATGAAGAAACAAGGCAATCAGAGAATCACATTACTGGACTTCAGGAGAGAAAATTTCAGCTTATTTAGGTATCTGCTTGACAGGTCCCCATGGTAGACTGCCCTGGACAGCAAAGGGGCTGTTAGATCTCAGAGGAGAACCTCCTCAAAGCACAAGAACAGTCTATTCTGACATGCAGACATTCCCTGTCTGGATAAACAGGGAAGCCCTGACTGAACTCAAATGCAAAAAGGAGATACGCAGAAGTTGGTTGTGGAGAACAGGTTACCCAAGAGGAATATAGAGACATTTTCCAAGTACACGGGGATGGACTTAGGATAGCCAAAGCTTAGCTGGAGTTGGGACTGGTGAGGGATGTGAAGTGCAACAAGGAGAGCTTCTCCAAGTATACTGGCAGTAAAAAGAAAGGCTAAGAAAAAAATGTGGGCTCCAACTCAATGGGGCAGGGGACCTAGTGAATGAGGACATGGAAAAGGCTGAGGTACTCAATGATTTCCTTGCCTCAGTTTTCATTGGTAAAGTTTTTCCTCAGGTCTCCGAGTCTACTGGCAGAGTGTAGGGGGAGTAAAACATTACCCACAGTAGAGGAAGATCAAGCTAGAGAGTATTTAAGACAACTGAACATACACAATGTTTATTTATAAAGTCAAAGTGTTGCTATCACCAATCAGAAAGCAAGAGGGCAACAGTCTCCAGTTTAACGAATGCTGTTAACTAGAGAGAAATGTTCATTAATTAACATTTCAATTTGCAAATAAAATTGCCAAAACTAAGGTCCATGTTGTAGCACATGGTGCTTTAATGACATTCCTTCCTTCTGTGCCAACTCTTAGCCTAAAATTTAATTATCTGACTTGAGACATTTGACAAATGTTTACAATTAGCAAAGTAAAGCACTCTCCCTAAGATTTAGATTTAATCGAGAATTTGGACATGTTTGAATATAAGTTTAAAGCTTATGACCAAAGCTGACGATACACCACAATTGTGCATTTTAGATGTCAAAATGCATACATGTATACTCATATCATTAGGAAGCCTGAAAATACTATGCTAAATGGTTTTAGATGAGTTCAAATATGTCAAGCAACTGAATGAACCTACCTTGGAAAATCCAAGTCATTGTTAACTCATAAAACAAAAATATAGATGTTCAACTCAGTATGAATATGCTAACCAAGATAGATTTTAACAATTAGACCATGCAATACCCACAGAGATAATGGCATAAGCAGTGCTTGAATGTTGCTGAATGAAATTAGCTGACAAGAAGACAATTTACTAACAAACTGCATGGTTGGTGTTGATGAAGGCAAAGACATCTGAGGACGTGCCACAATAGTATGTAGGTGACATCCTAAAAATGAAAACCTAAGAAACTAGCAATGCTGCTGTTTTGGACACAACACAGCTATCCTTTCATGGAGCACTATCCATTCACAGCCCTGGCTATTAAAGAAGAACCCGATTGCTTGACTATGATTTTCTGAGAGAAGTGCAAAGCCTGTGTAGAAAAGCATCACAAACATAAAGGCTGGAAGAGTGGAACGTGCTATGAACAGATCTATAACACACCAGTACTTTATGCTCGTGACCAAAACTCCAGAAGCAGGGCAGGACTATATTATCTATAGTGTGGATGCTAAAAGGCAGGAGCAGAGAAATTTTCCAGCTCTGTAGTTTGTGAAGTTTTTCCTTTCTCATGCTTTAGCTGAGAAACAGAGAAATCCAGCTTCTCACAGTTTCTCTGTGAGAGCTTTCGTTCTCATGAGAACTGGATGGATAACAGTTTGTAAGAATGTAAACTATTTCTACACCTGCTATTGTTGTCAGAACACTAGAATTGTTTTCAGTCTTGTGAGAATAATATTTGGAAATGGGTGTCTTACTGCTCAGCCTATGACCTTGAGAGGTGGTGAGTGAATAAGCCAATAATGTAATTTATTTATTGCGAACTACACTATAAAAGAGGAGAAATTCATTAAATGAGGTTTTAGCTCTGCTTTGGCCATATCATCTGACCTGCCTATGTAGTGATTTCGCCTTTCTCTGGGGATAACAGTGACATATGGCATGAAATGTATGCAAGGAACCAGGACACACATCCCAAACTACTTCCTGGCACATAAAGCCAAAGGCTATGATGGCTACTTCATTATTAGCCAACTTTTGAAGGGAAAGATGGACATGCAGTTAATCACCCAAGGTGGTGAACTCATGTACATATAAGTACCCAGCCTGAGTATACATTTAATAGATCCTTACAGGTTTTTACCCATGAAACTAAGTAGCCTTCCCCAAGCATTGGGAAATAAGGGCTGCAAAGGTTATCCCCCCATATTTTTCCAACACTGATGAAAATCAAAGTTATGTAGACCCTCTTCCAGAGCCAGAATATTATAGGATGGACAGCATGATGCTTGAAGAGAAAAAAGCCATTATTGGCATGGCACACAGCTAATCAGAAGAGGATTTTTGACTTACAAAAAGAATTGTGTCTGCCTGGGATGGAGTCAACTTTCCCCATAGCAGCCTTCATAGTGCTGTGTTTTGTATTTGTAGCTGTTGATAACACGCCCATATTTTGGCTACTGCTGGGTAGTGCTGACATAGCATCAAGGCTGTCTCTGCAACCCCCATCTCAATACCAAAGGCCAATAGGGCGATTCACCAGGGATTCACCTGACCAAGTGAGGCAAGAGGGTCTTCGCCAACAAGCTGGCCAGACTTATAAGGAGGGCTTTAAACTAGACTTAGCAGGGGAAGGGGATGAAGTTCTGAGCACCAGACAAGAGCCAGGGGCTGCTGAGGTATTAGGAACCATCAGGGAGGAAGAGCTGAAAACCACTGTGCAGCTAGAAAGCTATGATCTAATCGCTATTGCTGAAACATAGTGGGATGAATTGCACAACTGAAGCGCTGCAATCAATAGCTATAATCTGTTCAGAAGGGACAGGCAAGGAAGGAGGGGGGTGGGCCTTTATGTAAAAGAATAGACTGACTGCACGGAGTTGTCTTTGAAAAAAGTGATGAACAGATTGAGAGTTTATGGATAAAAATTAGGGGCCAAGCCAACAAAGGAAAACTCATGGGTGGTGTTTACTTACAGGCTGCTCAACACATTCTTACTTCAACTATGGGAAGCATCACAATCACAAGCCACGATCCTGCTGGGGGACTATAATCAACCTGACATCAGCTGGAAAATCAACACAGCAAGCTGTAAGTGGTCCAGGAGACTCTTGGTGTACGTCAAGGATAATTTCCTAATCCAGGTGATAGACAGTCTGACCAGAGGAGAAGGGTTACTGGATCTGTTGTTCACCAACACAGATTAACATATTAGAGAGGTCAAGCTTGGTGGCAGCCTGGGCTGCAGTGATCATGCCCTGGTGGGATTCACAATCTTGAGGGATATGGGGCAGGTGAAGAGTAGAGTCAGGACCCTGAGTTTTAAGAGAGCAAACTTTCAGTTGTTTAAGGAACTGGTGGATGTGACCTCCTGGGAAACTGCCCTCAGGAACGAAGAAGCTGAACACAGCCAGCAGCTCTTTAAGGACATTTTTCTTAGAGCACAAGTGTTCTCAATTCCCATGTATAAGAAATTGGGCAAGGAAGGCAGGACACCAGCATGGCTGAGTAAGGACCTTCTGGTCAAACTAAAATGTAAGAAGAAAATCCATAGGCAGTGGAACCAGGGACATATATCATGGGGAAGAATACAGGGACGTTGCCCAGATGCATAGGCATGAGACAAAGACAGATAAGGCTAAGCTGGAGCTGAATTTGACAAGGGATGCAAAGAATAATAAAAAGGATTTCTACAGGTACATTGGCCAGAAAAGGAAGGTTAAAGAAAATGTACTCCCTCCCTGATAAATAAGATGGGAGAACAGGTGGCAACTGATGTGGAGAAGGCTGAGGTACTCAACAATTTTTTTAGAATAGAATATTTCAGTTGGAAGAAACCTACGATGATCATCTAGTCCAACTGCCTGACCACTTCGGGGCTGACCAAAAGTTAAAGAATGTTATTAAGGGCATTGCCCAAATACCCCTTAAACACTGACAGGCTTGGGGCATTGACCACCTCCCTAGGAAGACCGTTCCAATGTTTGACCATCCTCTTGGTAAAGAAATTCTTCCTAATGTCAACTCTGACACAGCTTTGAGCCATTCCCGCACATCCTGTTGCAGGATACCAGGGAGAAGAGATCAGCACCTCCCTCTCCACTTCTCCTCCTCAGGAAGCTGTAGAGAGCAATGAGGTCACCACTCAGCCTCCTTTTCTCCAAAATAGACAAACCCAGTCTCCTTGGCTGCTCCTCATAGGACATTTCTTCCAGCCCTTTCACCAGCTTTGTTGCCCTCTTCTGGATACATTTAAGGACCTTCACATCCTTCTTTAAATTGTGGGGCCCAGAACTGCACACGATACCCAAAGTGAGGCTGCACCAGCACTAAATACAGCAGGATAATCCCCTGTTTTGACTGACTGGTTATACTGTGTTTAATGCACCCCAGGATGCAGTTTGCCCTCTTGTCTGCCAGGGTTCACTGCTGTCAGAGACTGAAATATTATAGTTTATGACAAACATTTTCTTAAAGGACTTTTAAAACTGTATTACAAAAGCTGCAAAAAAGACTATCGAACCCTGAATGGGGCCCTGAGGCCTTACACTGCTCGATGATGAAGATAAGATAAAGTAACAACTCAGGGCTGGGGACATTCACTGAGTACAAGCTTAACACCTCCAAAGGTGGAGACCACATCCCCAGGGCTATCAGCTGCCAGGCTTGAACAGACCCTCGAACCAAAGGGCCGGGGGAGGAGAGGCTTTGGGTATCTTGGAAATGCCTGTGGTCAAGAAGCGCAGTGACTGCCCATCCTCCACTGTGCAGAGGAGCCCAGCTGAGGAGTCCTCACAGGGCAGGGGGGAGGGGGGAGAAGCTTATCCACAGCAGAAGGGGGTGACATGGCCCATCGCAGGGGCCTCCCTCAAAGGGGTCCCCAGACCCTGCACCAGAGCACCAGAGATGATGCAACAGACACTCAGTGTTGCAAGGGACAGTGTGTCAAGCTGGCCCCTGCAAGAGACACGTGGGTGTTCCCACCTGGCCCACAGCGTATATTAATCCACGGGATTCTGTACTCTTTGGCATGTGGTGGCGTGGCCACGGCGGCAACAGGGGACCCTCACCACCCGAAGATCAGATGGAGGGGGGCAAGGAGGCGGCGCTGGGGACC
>NW_008235751.1:4626-7396 GCF_000691975.1 Corvus brachyrhynchos | reverse complement strand
TGTTTGGTTTTAATCTCATTTCTGGGAATATTTTGAACCTTCTAAGTTCTTTCCGGTTTATGCACAGAGACTTAGCTTGCTTTGCTTTTCTGAGTTTAAACTGGATCGTAAGAGCATGGTTGTGGGAAATGCAGAGAAAACCAATCAAAAATGGGGGTTCTTCCAGGAAAATTGCCGCTCCAGTCTCCAGTGGGCAGTTTCCCAGGCATAATGGAAGAGCTGATCATACTACTGACTCTATGGAGAGAAGTTCTAGGCCATTTCTACAAGAAGTAAGCAGGGAATCTTGTGATCAGTATTACAGGGGCCCTGCCTGCAGACAGGTGGAGAGGGATAACTGGGTTTACTGGACTGTGTGAATTCAATGGCCTGGTACAGCAGCCCCACAGGAGTACAAGGCTTTAGTAGACACTGGTGCAGTATACCCTAACGCCATCAAGCTATACAGGGAGAGAATCCATTTGTATTTCTGGAGTGACAGGCTGTGCCGGTTTGGTCAAATTTAGAAATATATATCCTCTGAGAGAAGGCACAACCACCCCTCCCCCACCAGGTTCGGGAAAAAAATAAATTTTCCTCGAAGGAAAGTGAAAGAGACAAAAACTATTTATTTAACAAACACACAGGAAAAGGATAATAATGCTAAATAATAAAACCCCTTGCCCTGCTGAGAGAAACCTGGGAAAATTTCAGAGTCCTTCCATAGATCTCTCTCTCCCCCTCCTTGGAGCTGGGATGGGGTGGTGGGACCACCTCCAGGGCAAAGTTCAACTCTCCGGAGGAAAAAGAGCTGAGGAAAAAACTGCCGAAAGCGGGCTGGAAAGAAAAGCAAGCCGGGTGCTTCCCTTCCCTCCCACTCTCCTGACGCAGCTGAAAAAAAAAGTCTCTATCTCTGTGTGACCTTGAACAAGCTGCAAACTGCTTTGAAAAAGTTTTGCTCGGTTTTTTTTTCCTTCCCCCTCTCAGGCTCAGTTTAGAGGCATAGAAAGGCACAAGAATTAATTTCTGGGCATGGGGCAGCGATATGGGATACACATCATAAAGTCACCCCAAGACACAGGGGTATCCAAATAGTTGGCTGTATTAGAGGCTGAGATTAGCCTGACTTGGAATGAATGGCAAAAGCACCCCATTGGGACTGGCCCAGAGGCTCCGTGCAACCTTGTCAAAGACTATCTCAGTAGAGGGTATTCCAAGGACCCAAAAGGGCACCAATGGGCTCTTGGTATAGCTGCCCTGGAGAGGGAGGAAATTAAACGGTCCTTACCTTGCCTGGTCTCTCAGACAACCCTTCTGTTGTGGGATTGCTGATGGTCAAAGAAAAGCAGGGGCACCACAGTGGTGCACCGGCAGCAATATTGCAACAAATGAGACTCCCCGATTCACATGCATAAATTGATTTGTTGACTGGAGAGCCAAGGAGTGATCAGCAGGACCTGCTCACCCTTTAATAGTCCCATATGGCCAATGTGAATATCTAAATGAGAATGGAGATTAACAGTAGACTATTGGAGCCTGAACAAAGCCATGCTGCCACCGAGTATTGCCGTACCAGACATGTTGGAACTTCAATATGAGCTGGAGTCAAAGGCAGCCCAGTGGTGCCACAATGGATATCGCTGATGTGCTTGTCTCAGTCCCTTTGGCAGCAGAGTGTAGGCCAGTTTGCTTTCACTTGGAGAGGTGTCCAGTACACCTGGAACCGACTGCCTCAGAGGTAGAAACACAGCCCTACCATGTGCCAAGGACTGATCCGGGCTGCACTAGAACAGGGTGAAGCTCTGGAATGCCTGCAATACATTGCTGATGTCATTGTGTGGGGCAATGCAGCAGCAGAAGTTTTTGAAAAAGGGAAGAAAATTGTCCAAATCCTTCTGAAAGCTGGTTCTTCTGTAAAAAAAAGTAAGGCAAAGGGATGTGCACAGGGGATCCAGTTTTTAGGAAAAAAATGGCAAGATGGATGCCGTCAGGTCCCAAGGGATGTGATTAATAAGATAACAGCAATGTCTCCTGTTGCTGCCTGTTCTGAGCTTCCCTTCCCCCTCCCCAAGACACTGCCATGTGCTCGGAGCGCCTTTGTTCTAAGTGCGGGCAAAACCAAACGTAACTCAAACTCTTTAGCAGCGTCTAATTGGTCCGCCCCCAGTCCTCCCCTTTCCCCTTCTCCGAATAAAAGAGAAGATCAAGGGGGGCCCACCCTCTTTGGCTTTGCAACCCTTTCTGCGAACATCTCTTGTCGTCTGTTTCTTTTGAAAGCTTCTAACTGCGGGAAATTGAGCGAGCAGAGAGCTGTATTTCTCCCTCTTCTGCTGATGGTATTTGCTTTGCAGCTGATACAGGTACCGATTTTAGAGCTACTAAAGTGCTAGATCGCTGGTGCTACCTCTCTGGGCTGCTCGAGGCTTCCTAAGGCATTGAACTACTAGCGCTAGCTGGTAGAAAGCTGAAAAGATACCTTCCACATTTGGCGCCCAACGTGCTATCTCTGAACCCCAGTTCTGAGAGACTTTCAGGGTGTCCCAGCAGCTGCGTGTCTGCTGGAGTTAGCTCTGCACCTCCTGCTGTGCCAGCTCTGTGTAGCAAGCTGTTACTTTTTGTGTAACAGTGAGCCCAGAGTCTCAGCCTTTACCCTCCTCCACACCACGTGGCGAGGGAACGGCTGGTAAGCAGAAGACCCTTCTTGCTTGTTGTTTTTCTCCAGACCTGCTTTCCTGTGATAAATCCAGAATTCTGGTGAGTATTTCCCTGCTGGTTTAGGGGCTCCTGTCTT
>NW_008235751.1:1948-3511 GCF_000691975.1 Corvus brachyrhynchos | reverse complement strand
ACCCTTTCCTTATTCTAATATTAAGGATTTGTGCAAGGCAATTAAGGAGTTTGGTATGCATAGTAACTATTTTAAGAGCCTTTTAAGTGCTACTTTTGCAACTCGCTTGTACCTCATGATCTGATTACAATAATGCTAACTCTTCTCACACCTGGTGATTTTGTGTTGTGGAAACAACAATGGAAAATAATTTCATCTGATTTATTGCAAATAATTACCTGGACTTTGACAACAATTATATCGCATTAGACCTTTTATCTGGTGACAATAATGTGGCAAATCCCCAAAAACAAGCAATGCTTATCCCTCATCCAGTTCTTACTGAAATTACACGTGCTGCTGAAAAGGCTTTAACATTACTACCGTCTCAGACTCCTACATCTCATTATACCAACATCAAACACTTGCCAAATGAAAATATTATTCACTTTTATAACCCTTTGTGCAAAGCTATCTTTTCCCAGGTCCCTAATGCTGACCTCCAACAAGCGCTCCTACTCGAACTTCTCCAAGTGAATACAAATGATGCTTGCAAACAAATCATCCTCACTCTCCCTTTGCATCCCCCCCCGACTGTTGAATCCATCCTCGAAGTCTGTACAAAGAAGGTGCAGCTGAACACAGCTGTTCCCTTTTTGAAAAAAGTGGGGATGGTTGGGGAAGTTGTGGAGAATGCTATGGGTACAGGGGAAACTCAATTGCGAGGTAACTTTATATGCTATCGTTGTCAGAAAAAGGGACATGTAGCTCGCAATTGCAGAACAATTATAACTGCTGATAAAAACTCTCCAAAGACTGTTTCCCCAGGTCAACAGCAGGGAAACTAGTGAATCAACGCATCCTAACAGTTCCACGTTCAGACATAAATAGGGCTGCAGACAAAGAAACTTGGACTTCTGGACTCAGCTTTAAGGTAACCTGTGATGAAACACACCATTTCAACAACAAACAGACTGTGATACCCATCTCATTCCAGAATGTGGACCACATGCCAGAATTTACATACCTTTTTGTTATTGGGGACACTCGGGAAACACCTGCTGGGATAGAGGTTACACCCACACTCATGAAAGGAGATCAGAATGGGTGTTCTAACCTAATTGTACAATGTATATATCCACCGTATTTCATGCCAAAGGGTCAAGTCATTGCACAGGCCATTCCACTGCCCAAATACCTGCCCACAGATGGTCATATCCCAACCATCTGTTGGACTGAGGTTTTGGGAAACTATAAACCTGTAATACAATGTAAGCTCTGTCACGGATCACAAAATCAGTATCATGGGAATGATAGACACAGGTGCTAATGTGTCTGTCATTCCATTTGTTAAGTGGCCTGTGCAATGGGAATTGCAATCTCAGGGCATCATACAAGGGATTGGAGGTACCCAAATTGCAAAGCAGTCCAAACACACCATCCAAATTGAAGGTCCTTAAGGACAAATAGCGACACTTTGTCCATATGTCCTAGACACCAAATTCACCCTGTGGGGAAGGGATGCCATGTCTCAGTGGGGAACAAAAATTGATATCACCCCTAGACATCAAAATTTTCCCTTGC
>NW_008235751.1:0-257 GCF_000691975.1 Corvus brachyrhynchos | reverse complement strand
AAAATTATCATGAAGGGTAGAGCAAGGCTCCGCACCCTGGCAGGATGTGACTTTGCATGCATCTACTTACCTGTAACAACTGACGCATTAGATCACCTACTTCAAAATAATATAAATTTACAATTTGCATTAGTTACTCAGGCCAAATCTCCAGTCATTACCCAAAAGATAACACGTTTAATCTGCCATTCTCTTTCATCCCTCGAGAGATTCAAAGTAAAAAGCCCCTCGATGCGATTACCGTTTTTACCGATGCT
>NW_008235750.1:170093-170370 GCF_000691975.1 Corvus brachyrhynchos | reverse complement strand
CATCTTGAGGAATGCTTCTGCCAATCCTCCAGAACGCCAGTGACTCTTTTCATGGAGTTGTTTTAATACTTGAGGGCCAAAGCTTTTAGTATCCATTGTTTAATGTCCTTTGTAAACCAGTTCTCGTCTCTTTCCTCTGCCCCACTATTTTTAATTATCTCCAAATCCTCTGGGGGAAAAGACAGTTTGTCTGGCAGCGGTTGAGCCACTGGGAGCAAAGGGAGGGTCTTGGAGCCCTCTGGCAAAAGTGCTGCTTTCCCAGCCTCTTCCTCTGCCC
>NW_008235750.1:164013-168655 GCF_000691975.1 Corvus brachyrhynchos | reverse complement strand
CAGAGGCGCCCTGAATGTTCTCAAGGGCTCTGGTGCGGTGGGTCCCTGGTGTGCTGGGAGCTCTGAGAGCCCTGACAATCCATGTCCATCAGGGGTGGACTTGCTGGTGCTGAGGGTGCTGCTGTCTGTGCTTGCAGTGTCCTTGTGGCCTGCAGCTGGAGCCCTGATTCCTTGGCAGGGGCTGTTTGGGTGGGCTCTGCCGTGCCGAGGAGGGCAATGCCTGTGCCAGGTGCTTGTGGCCGCCGCCGTCCCCTGGGTGCTGGGGCCCCCTTGGGCCCTGCGGTTCATCCCTGGGGGGCTGTAGAAACTCTGCCATGGCCTTTGCCTTCACCTTGGCCTTTTGCTCATCCCTTCTTGCATTCCCCTGCTGAGCCTTTCTGGCCAAGTGCTGCAGGGGCTTCTTGTGCCTCTCCTGCAGCCCCCTCAGTGCCTGTGGGTGCTCATCCTCTGACAGCTGCTGAGCTTTCTGCACAATCATTCGTTTCTCCAGTGACCCAAACAAGATCGATGAAAGAAAATCCTGATCCTTCCATGTACAATCCACATTTCCTAGATGTTCCTTCCTCTCCTCCTTGTGCTCACCCTCCCCTCCACATCCTGTATTCCAGAGCTGGTCCCCATCCTGCCGCAGTGTCCAAACGCAGCCCCCTGGCAGGCAGGGCTGGCAGCTCCATGGGGCTGGGCAGCGGCTGGGGCATCCCACAGCCTCATGGGGGCCGGGGGCTACTGCTGGCCCTGTGTCATGGTCCGCTAATACAAGCGAGGGTCGTGATGGTTCGTTTATCGATCTCAGAGTGCAAAAGGACACAAGGGATTTCAGGTTTAATCAGAACAGTGCACCTTTATTAAGTGCCCACAACACAGTAATGCGATAGAGGAGAGAAAGGGAGAGAGAGAGATAAAAAAAAAACAAGGTAAAAAGAGTAGAGAGGAAGAAGGAAGGGGTAATAGCTACCAATGAATGAGACGAAGTCCTCCTGGTCTTCTGCCAATAGATTCATCTTCTTTCTGTGGGGAGATCTTGTCTTGGTTAATTTATAAAGTCCCTTTATAGCCCTTTTCAGAAGCAAGGGGCAACTGGCCAAGAGCTGGGGAAACCTCCAGCCGTTGTTATGGGGCCCGTTGCTTTGGGAAGCAGGTACAGGACAGGTCATTCCTTTCCGCTTCAGCGCAGTCCTTCCCGCCTGGGCAGCAAGAACAGCGCAGTCCATTGTGACCTGCACTAATTTTCTCAGGAATGCGTACCAGTTCCCAGTGGGCACACCTGCAGTTGGCAGACATCCCACCTTAGGCAGGTTGGAACTCCTGTGTTCAGCCTCTGTCCTCGGCGATGATCGTGAGGCAGATGAGGGATCTTCAGACCGTGTCTTACACCTCTTGAATTGCTGGAGGATGCAGCCTCCTTTTTATCCTAATTTTCCCTGCTGCTTCTCCCTCTCCCTTCGCCCATGGCTGAGGTACTTGGAAGGTACAGACTTCCCGATCCACTGCTGCGTGTCCCCTTCTAATATGCATCCCCTTCCCCTTTGTATCTTTGTTCTTCTTCTCCAGGTTCAGGAATTTAACTTGGCCTTGGCTGAGCAGTGTTCCATGTCAATTAGTTCCATGTCAATTAGTAAATGTTCTTGTGAATGGTTCCTCCCGTTCCTATCTCGCTATCTCATCTCTCAGTGTCTGGCCCTGTCTGTGGGTGTGTTTGCAAAGAGACATTCCTCTTACTCCTTTCAGTAGCCCTCCCAGCCCCGGCAGCATCGCCCCCCTCATCCCGCAGGTGACCAGGGAGAGGGAGCTCACCCCAAATACCTTCAGGGATCCGTGAGAGGGCTTTTTTCGGTGCGGGTGTGGATCTTTGGAGCTCGCCTGAAGTATCCTGGGGAGAGGGGAGGCTCTGTGGGTTTTTCTTTTTTTGGGAGGGATGTTTGGATGTTGCAGGATTCCAAAGCTGAGCTGTAAATGCCCCTTGGGGAATATTGGGCAGCCCCTAGGAGGGGTTTTTTTGGAGGGTTTTGGTGGTGGCTGCTGGCCAAGCCCCGGTGGTGGGCAGGGGAATGCAGGAACCCCTCCCCCTGCACTGGGGGTTTGTCCTCCTGGCTCAGGCTCCGGTACCGCGTGGCAATCGGCGGTGTGGGAGGGGGAGGGGGGAAACATAGCTTTTGGGGACCCCCGGGGAGTCCAGGGATGGGAGACCCCTGACCCCCTGAGTGGGGAGAATGGAGAGAGACAATACTGAGGGACTCCAACCAGTCTGGAAAAGGTGTAGCCATGGAACACCTGGACAGTGAAAGGAGGAGCTGGGAGAGAGGGAGCCTCTGACAGCCAGAGCAAGGACCTCAGTGAAGGGTGGGCTAGGGGAGGGGGGAACCCCGGATAGGGGTGACCCCTGGGATTCCCAGGACCCCCAGCAGAGAGGGTAGACCCCCAGGGGATGGGCCCCCAGCAGCCCAGACAGGTGGAAGTCCCAGAACCAAAACCTGAAGATACTAGAGAGGGATTACTTTGGGTTGAATCTTGGTGTTTTGATGGTTTTTATGGACACAAGATGCCCTGTGACTTCTAGAGATGGACTTGGGCAGGAGGAACCCCCAAGCCAATGCACTCACCCCTTGTTTTACCCCCAAACCAGGATTTGTCATTCCCAAGACATCCTTCAAGTGGCCAGATGGAGGAGGAGGCTGTGAAGAAGAGGAAGATGTCCCGGGATCCCCAGGCAGGTGAGGAGGAAGTCACCGCCCCTTTCCCCTCTCTCCTGCTCCATCTCCCAACCCGGCATTGCCCCCGGCTGCAGGACAACCCCGCTGCCGACGCCGTCCTGCCGGGGACGGACTGGGGGGATCTCCTTCCCCTTCCCTGTGGCACGGAGGCAAAGCTGATCCTTGCCCTTCTTCCCCCAGGCACTGAGCTGCAGACAGAGAACAGGGATGACAAATGCCCGCATCAGAATGTTGTGGAAGAGGCCGTTTTGAGCAGCTCCACGGTGCAGGAATCCAATGGGGAGGAAAAGCTCCGGAGATCCCACAGGAGGAGGGGCTGCAAACCCAGCCCAGGGAGCTGTGAGGAGGAAAGACCCACCCTGTGCCAGGAAGGCGGCCGGAGATCCAGGCGGGAGTGGAGGTTGGAGCTGGTGGAGAAACCTCACAGTGGGGAAAAGCCCCACAAGTGCTTGCAATGTGGGAAGAGCTTCAGCGCGAGCTCCCACCTGATCCAGCACCAGAGGATCCACACTGGGGAACGTCCCTATGAGTGCTTGGAGTGTGGGAAGAGCTTCAGGCAAAGGCAGCACCTGACCCGCCACCAGAGGATCCACACTGGGGAAAAGCCCTATGAGTGCTTGGAGTGCGGGAAGGGCTTCACTGAAGGCTGCAGCCTCATTGTCCACCAGCGTGTCCACACAGGGGAAAGGCCCTATGAGTGTGGGGAATGTGGGAAAAGCTTCATCCGGAGCTCCCACCTCCTCACCCACCAGCTTGTCCACTCTGGGGAGCGGCCCTATGAGTGCCCTGACTGTGGAAAGAGGTTTAAAGACTGCTACTACCTGAAGCACCACCAGAAGATCCACTCTGGGGAACGGCCCTACGAGTGTCCTGAGTGCGGGAAGAGGTTTCGGAACACCTCCCATCTCCTCATGCATGAGCAAACACACACAGGGGAGAGGCCCTTCCGCTGCCCTGACTGCGGGAAGAACTACAAACGCAACTCCCACCTTGTCATGCACCGGCGCACCCACACTGGGGAGAAGCCCTACAAGTGTCCCGAGTGTGGGAAGAGTTTCTCCTACAGCTCTGCCTTGACCTCACATGAACGGACCCACTGGTAAGGGAAGCCCTGCGAGTGCCCCAACTGCGGGAAGGGCTTCAACCCCTCCTCCAACTTCATCACCCATTGGAGTGACCTCCATTGGGCAGAGCCCTGGTGATCCCCATTCTCGGTGATTCATGTTTGGATCCAGTGTATTGGGTTTGTGTGGCCAGGTTTTGGTAGCAGAGGGGCTCCAGGACTGGCTCCACTGAGCAGCATCCAGAAGCTTCCTCCGTGTCCGGCTCCTGTTCCACCCCGCCCCCAAAGGCAAGGGTAACCCAGGGTCTGGTTCATGGCTCCCCTGGGGCAGATTAGAGTGAAACAACAGTGAAAGATCTGTGTTTATAAATATATCTCTGTAGGGTTTATTTCAGAACAGTTTGGTTGCTGTGTGAAGGGGGTTTGGAGCCCTTTTGGTTACCATCTCCAGTAACATAAAAGCATAAAAGTAACACTTCAGAAAATGTATAAGGGTATATTGTTTGTAAAGACAGGTGTCTATCAAGGAAGGCAGGAACCTCCCTTGGAATGGAGAATATGACTCCCTTCCCTCTGAATTATTATAACTTTGAAATTAAGGGGCTTTCAGGCAAAGGTATGAGAAAAGGAATAACAGCTCTTTACCAGCCTGTAAATGAATACCAAGGCAACCAGACAAACACAACAGCAACAACAGCAAACAGAAGCACAAACCCAGTGCCGGCCTCTCCCGTTCCCCTCGGTGACGCTGGCGGCTCCCGGCCGGGCAGGGCGGCTGCGGGGATTCCCCGCGCCTGCAGGGGGCGCTGTGGCGCAAGCTCGGCCGCCTCTGCCCGCGGCAAACGCGGGGGGGCGGCGGCGGGGGGGG
>NW_008235750.1:162215-163848 GCF_000691975.1 Corvus brachyrhynchos | reverse complement strand
CCCCGTGGGCAGTGGCAGAGGGATGGCAGGGGGCTGGGTAGCGGCAGCCGGGCTCCCAAACACGGGTGGGAGAGCCCCATCTGGAGAGCTATGGGGCTCCGCGATCCCAGGGTTTCTCCTGAGGCACCCAAGCGGATGGTGGAGGTCCCTCTTTAGTGAGGTAGGGTGTTAAGGTCCCAGTGCAGTGGCTGCTCTCATGAGCAAAGACTCACCTACTGCAGAAGCAGCAGGGCAGGGCTGGGCCCTCTGTGTGCATGTCCCGGGCCTGCCCCGGGCGGGTTCCCAGAGCTGGGCCAGCTGTGTAAGGGAGGGCGCTGCCCTGCTCCAAAGCCCTGTCCCACCTGGCCGGATCTGCTTCCCATCGGCCTCTGCCCTTCCCTGGCTCCAGGCCCGGCTCGTCCCCTCCGGGCTGGGTGCTCCCCCCCTGTGCCCCCGGGCGCTCCCTGTGCCCACGGCCAGCAAAGGCCCTGTGGCGGGGGGCCAATGGTTTGAGCCACTAACCCGGAACATTTCAGTCCCTCACAGCTCTGCACCCCAAAAGCCGAGAGGGATTGAAGGCACCTCAAAGCAGCTCCATCCCACTTGAGGAAAGGGCAGTCAATAACTAACTCATGTAAGCACAAGTGAACTATTGGGAGACAGCAAATGTTAGTTCAGACAGCAGATGTTAATTACAAAGCCTGAGAAGCCAAATTCACCCTAATCTTGTCAAGATAGAGGGGACAAGGATTATCCCAGAGACTGCTGAATCATTCCTCAAAGGACTACGCATGCCCAGGGAGAAAGGTGAAAAGTGCACTGTGAGGATGACTAGTGGCCTTCATCAGAGAGACCCCCAAGGAAGAAGAGGAGCCTTCCTCAGCGCAACCACCAGGACACACGGAGCATGCGTGACCCGTATGCTAATGATATTAATGCCTTCTGAGAAACAATTTGTATAACCACACCTGTCCCAAGGAATGTGATGAATATTGAGAATTTAACCCATAATACTGTGTTGTAGGGAGCACCGGGTGTGTGTGTGTTTGGAGGAGCGATCCCCACACACCCGGCGTGCCGAATAAAGCAAATACCCACTTCTCTGACTCTGTCTCTGAAGTGTCTCCTGGGCCGGTTTTGGCGCGATTCACTGCAAACGGCTCAATTCCACCTCAAAACAACTCCATCCCATCTCCAAATTTTGGGGTAACTCCTGTGCCCAAATTGCTCCCAGTTGTATGCAGATGTTCCTGTCCATGAACTTCACCCAGTTGTCATCAAGGAAGTGCCAGTGGGCTTTTCCCCAGGAATGGAACACACCTGTGTGGGAGACAGGTCAGGGGTGCCCCCCTCCAGCAGCCCCCAGCACCCCACAGCAGGTTGGGAGCTCAAGGGACCCCCCTGGACACCCCTTTCCCACCCCTCTCTGCCCCACGGCCACCTCAGCACCAGCTGCTGGGTGGGGAGGAACCCCCCATGAGACCCCCAGGGAGGGACAGGGGTTTGGGGACCCCCCCTGTGAGATTCTGCTCCCCCGAGAGCCCCAGGGAACAGCTCAAGAGATCAAGTGATGGGGAAATGAAGGGATTCTCATGGGAAGCCCTTTCCCGCTGTCCCCCCGGCCCTTATCCCCCTCTCAGACACCTTTCCCATC
>NW_008235750.1:161346-161708 GCF_000691975.1 Corvus brachyrhynchos | reverse complement strand
CCAGGCCCCCCCCTCACCTTCTTGCGCAGGTAGAAGCCAAGCTTCAACCAGAGCTCCACCACCAGAGAATCCACACGGGGAATGGCCCTACAAGTGCCCTGAATGTGGGAAGCTCTTTAATTGCAACTCCCATCTCATCATCCATTGGTGCATGCACACCGGGGAGAGGCCCTACGAGTGCCCCGAGTGCGGGAAGAGCTTCGTGCGCTGCTCCAGCTCCATCCCCGTGGGAGGATCAGCGCTGGATGATCCCCAGTGACCCCCGTTGGGCAGAGCCCTGGTGACCCCCGTTCCGGGTGATCCCCGCTGGGTGGGGGGAAGGTGTTGGAGAGATTTCTTTGCCTTCTCCTTGTGCTGCTGGG
>NW_008235750.1:160154-160517 GCF_000691975.1 Corvus brachyrhynchos | reverse complement strand
AGTGAGGATTTCACTGACCTCTGAGGGGAATTTTTCACAGGAACCTTGCTTGCTCTGACTGTTTCTGTCTGTGTGCGTGCCCCTGTGCATATGCTATATCAAATCTGGGAGAAATACTGCTTTCTTAGGTGTTTAAGTACGTTGGACACGTTAGGCCTGTAGGTAAGGCTAAGCTGTAGTTATAAACTTACTGTCTTGGTTTGAAAGAGAGATGTCTATCAAGGAAGGCAGGAACCTCCCTTGGAATGGAGAATATGACTCTCTTCCCTCTGAATTATTATAACTTTGAAATTAAGGGGCTTTCAGGCAAAGGTATGAGAAAAGGAATAACAGCTCTGTACCAGCCTGTACATGAATACCAAG
>NW_008235750.1:150775-159779 GCF_000691975.1 Corvus brachyrhynchos | reverse complement strand
CGAGCAGATGCTGAGGGTCCTTTCCAGTGAGATCGGGTGTTGATAAGGTCCCGGTCCAGCGGCCGCTCTTACGAGCAAAGCCTCACTCATGGCAGGAGAAGCAGTAAGGGACAGAACTCCGTGGTGGCAGCAAATTCTTCCCACAGCAACTGCAGCCTGTATCACGTCAGGTCCGAGAGCAAGAGAGAGCGAGGAGCTGACCCCAACCCCTGACCCCGCAGCCAAAATCTTGCGGTATCTCTGCCCTTCCCAAGAGAAAGCCCCCCAGCTAAGAGAGTAGCCAGCTGCACCCTTCCCCCTCCTCCTCCTCCCAGCTGCATCTTTTGTCTCTGAAGTACTAGTCGTTCCCATCTCTTAGGCAACAAATGGGATAAAATTCCCTGAGAGAAAGAAAAGAAAAAAAGAAAAGAAAAAGCAAAAATCATAACCTTCAACCCTTACTTAAACGCTGCTAAGTGTTGTTCTTTGGCTAAGATGTGAAACATAAGGTCTAAGCTAAGTGTTTTTAAGTGTTGTTCCTCTGTTAAGTTGCTAGGTATAACTTGGACGTTACAGCTGTAAGTAAGGTTAAATGCTGCTAAGGGTTATTCCTCTGTTGAATTGTTAAGGTGAAGTTATAAATTAGGTATAAGTTCAGTGTTGTTCCTTAGTCGAATTGTTAGGCCTAGGCTATAAGTTGAGTTATGAGTTAAAATACTGTTAAGTTTCAGTGTTTATAAGCGGTTAGGCCGTGTTCCTTTTTATCCTTGCCCGCACTGTCTTTTGTCCCATGCACCTGAACACCCACCCCCACACCCCCACATTCCCACACCCCCCTAGAGAGTTCTCAGCTCATTTCTGTTTTGATTGCCTGGATTTTGTTTGGTTTTGTTGTTGGTTTGTTCTCCCTTGTTGTGCCCTAGCTGTCCTGTAGGTAGTAGAGTGAATCCTGACAATGAACTTGTTGTGCTTTGTCGCTTAATGTTAAATCTGACTTTTACTCATACCCTGGCCACTGATTTCTTAAACGATCTCTCTTTTGTAACATCCGGCTACTTGGGGACCCATTTTTGGGTACAACTGAGCTCCCACTAACCCAGCACACCAAGGACACCCTCAAAACCTCCCACCCTTACAAGATTCAGGCAATCAAAAAACACCCAGAGCACTCCACAGCCAATCAGAGCGTGAAGAGTTGATGGCTTATCAGTTGCCGGGCTGACCCTTTCGAAAATGGGTCCCCAAAATGCCCTCAGCCAATCAGAGCGGGCAGCGCTGCTGACCCCGCACTGGTCCAGACTGGAGGTACTGGTGGCGCTGGTGGTGCTGGGAGCCCCCCAGCTGCAGGCGCGGACCTCTCGGGTGAGCGGGGGGGGTGGGACGCGATGGGAAAGGGGGGGAGAAGAGAGAAAAGACGTGGAGAACGGGGAAAAGGAGGGGGCTGGGCCCACCAAACTGGGTTGGAAGCCGAGTGGGATGTCCAAATGAAGAGCAGGACTGGCTGAGGACTGGGGAAAGATGAGAAAGGGGTTGGAGAGGATAGAAAAACAGGGAAAAGGGGATGGTGGGACAACAAAACTGAGGGTGAGGGGGCTGGGAATGGCAGGATTGTGTGAAAAGTGATTAGAAAGGTGAAAATGTCTGGGGGGTGGCTGGCAATGGGGGTGGGGAGGCAGCATAGTGATTTGAAAGGCGAAATAGGGACAAGGGTGGAAAAGAGGAAGTGGGAGCACAGGCACGAGGGTCCCATGGCGGCCCTGGGCAGGGGGTGCGTCCCGTGGCGGCCGTGGGGCACAGGGGGTGCGGAGTGGGGATCTGGGGTGGCTCCCGGAGCTCTGGGCGTGCTGGGGGCTGCAGGGGGGCACCCCCTGACCTGTGTCCCGCACACACAGGGGTGTTCCAGAGGAGGATAAAGGTCGAGTGTCATTTCATTAACGGCACTGAGCGGGTGAGGTTCGTGCAGATGCACAGCTACAACCGGGAGCAGTACACGCACTTCGACAGCGATGTGGGAGTCTGCATCAGGGACACCCCAGATGGGGAGAAACAGGCCTGGTACTGGAACAGCCAGCTGGAAAACCCGGAGTACAGATGGGCTCTGGTGGACATGCATTGCCACTACAACTACGAGATTGTCGCCCGGTTCCTTGTGAGCCGCAGAGGTGAGCATGGGGCAGAGCGTGTCCTATCAGTTCCTGCCCTGGGAATGACCCTGGAGCTCCTCAAAACCTCCCTGGGAATCACTCCAGACCCCTCAGCCCTCCTTAAGCCCATCTCCGTCGCCTCTCGTCCCTCCCAGTGACTGCCGTGCCTCTCCCAGTCCCTCCCAGTCCATCCCAGTCTCTCCCAGTCCATCCCAGTCTCTCACATCCCATCCTCGGGCCAGCTCTTGCTCCAAGTATTCTTCCCAGTCAGACCAAATGGAAAATGTGCAACAAAGCAACCTTTGCTGTCTGCTCTGGGAGCCCACCCCACTGCTGGACCTTGTCCCCTGCCCCTGCACAGCTCCCTTGGGAGGCACAGCAGGACCAGCAGCCTGGGAGCCTCGGGAATGCCCCTCTGGGATCCATGGCACACACTGCAATGGGCTGGAATTCCAGTTCCCAGCGAGGAAAAGACGTTCCTGCCCTTCAAGGCAAAGCTCTGAAGGGGCTGAAACCCAAGTGGAGCAAGATCTTACAGTGACATTTCACTGCCAGCCTTCATCACCTCATCTGTGGTTGTCTTAGCTCATGGATTGGGAACAAAATCAGGGGAGGGGCCTTGGTGGGAGCTGCCCTGGGTCCAGAGAGACACTGAGAGAGAAACAGAGCAGGCAAAGGAAGGCAGAAGAGAAAGGAGGGCACAAATACAACCAGCTGAGAAGGTGGCACTCTGGAAACCAGACCGGAACTGACTGAAAATGAATGTGACAGAAAGAAATAGTTCTGAAACTTTTATTTACTATAAAAATACAATTTTCTCCTTTTGTGGCAAACCTTCTCTTGATATCTTTCAGCAGGGTTTTCAGAAAATGCTCTTCTCTGAGTGGATATTCCAGGCTGCAGACACAAGGAAACACAGAATGGGGATTTTCCTCCTCCTGTTGAGTTTGACATCCTCAGTTGAGGAGATGAGGAGGCACCAGAAGAAAAGGGCAGCTGGGGTTCACCCTTCCACAGGAAGCAAGGGGGGGAAAAATGTCTTGTAATCTCTGCAGCTATTCCCACAGGGATGTGAAGGCTGATCCCAGACCCCCAAGGGTCACATTAAGGGCTGCCTTCATGGAATGCTCACTTGGTATTGAGGGGCAGCGTGGCAATTTTATTCTCTGGGCTTTGTAATTCTGCCACCAGCCAGGTGAGTCTGCCTCTGTCTCCTGGACACAAAGATTCTCTAATCCTTCTTTTCTGGGAAGAAAGCCAGGCCCATTTGTAGCCAAACCCCAGTGCCCACCAGTGACATGAACAGGGTTCTTTATTGCATGGAAAGGTGTGTGGGGCTGTTCCCAGGACACTTCGCAGTTGTTGCTTGGTGTGCAAACAGAATCCCTCACTAACACGGAGGGAAGGCAAAACCTTTTGTTGTATGAAAACCAATCAAAACTCTGGGTTTGACCCTGGTGTCTTCACCAGGCCCCTGAATGTCTCTCCTGCCCCACTTTCCCTAAGGAAACTCCCCATTTGGCCCATCCATGGCAGCATCTTCTCATCCCGTTATGCCCATTCTGGATGGTGGGGCAGAGGGTGCCTCCAGAGAGTTTGCTTAGGACACAAAACTGGGTCATGTGGCTGACACACCAGAGGGTTGTGCTGCCATCCTGAGGGATGTGGACAGGCTGGAGAAACGGGCAAGACATTCCCTGCCCACAGCAGCTGGACACACTGCCCGCAGAGGCTGTGGAGGAGAGGCACAGGCTGCGTGTGCTCCCCTCTGGCCAGCCCTGCTGGCCCCACAGAGTGGGCAAGGGTATGGGAAAGCCCAACCAAGTGCTGCTTCTGGAGGTGGTGGGAGCAGCTGAGGAGGCAGTGCTAAACTGAGGGATTTGAAGGTCTCTTCTCCCAACCTGGATAAATCCGTGACTCAGGGATTACCCTGCGTCACATGAGAAGGGGAGGCTTCCTTGACCCTTAGTGTGGGGAGATTTACTCCACCCTTGGTGTTTAATTTGTCTGTCAGTGCCCCAGGAAAGCCAAGACCTTCATGCCTGACCAGTCTGTCAGGGTCCCCTTAGGGGGACCCTGCACTGAGCCATCCTGCTGGATTAGGGGTGTTCCACTGACTCAGGCAGGGAAACACCAACAGCATAGGGAGAGCCCTCAGCAGCTCTTCCCCTTTATTGGAGTGTGTTCCCCACTGCTGGTGACTGCCAGCGCCTGGGAAGGATTCACACCGGCAGTTTATGGGATAACCCTCGTTATTAATATAAAATCGTGACAGGTTCAGGTTCGAAGGTTGTCGGTGACAGTTTCTGACTGCAAAACTGAACTTGATGGAATGCACAGACCAGCTCTAATCCACAATAAAATGTTCACACACAGAGTGTGATTCTTACCCAATGGGTGTTGCTGTGAGGGAGAATTCAGGTTCAGCCCTTTGACTGATCCCAGCAGTTACAATGGAGTCCTCCTTGACTTTTTCCCCATTCTCAACTTTTTTTTTACTGTTTCTTTGTGTTTAGGTGGAGCTTGAGTGACTTGAGTCAGATACACCTTCGCTACTGATGTGTGTAAAATTCTCTTGCTTTTACAGATACAGTCAAAAAGAACACAGAGCGTGTGCCTGGGGGGGGAGGGCGCATAACTTGGGGGGAGGGAACTTTGGGATGGAGGCATGAATTAACATTATTATTAGGCTTCAATGAACCTAGTTCATCTGGTGAGGCAGATTTTGCCCCAGTTACTGGCTCAGCAGCAGGATATCTGCCCTTATCTCCCGTGGCTGACAGGTCCTATGTTGTTTATCATCTGGAAAGCACCATCGAGTTCCCTTCCCTGCAAAGATTCCCACAGAGCCCAGCCACAGTATCTCCTCTGTTCCCCCCTCCATTCCATCCCCCTCAGCAGGAGTGTGTGGATGGGGAATCATCCTGGGATAGGTTTCATGTCCTGCCAACCACATTCCATCCAGGGAGCAGTGATTGTGGTTTACCCTATAATTTCCGTACTGTTATAACTCCTGTTAGGGTGCGAATAGTACTCCTTATTTCCTCTAATTGTACCCCCAGTTACCTGTGTACAGGGCTCCCAGTCATTTTTTTCACACCCACATTGGGCTACAAATTTGTTTTGGTTTAAGACAATTTAAAGGAAAACACCCCTGAACGAATTGCCTCCATTTATAAGTTCAACCAATCCCTTTCTACCAGTAAGAAACAAATACACGTAAGTAAAAGTGAAAAAAATAACAGTTTACTAACAAACAGAACAGCAACTGATGCCTTAGGTTTTAACTTTTATATTTTTCTATAGAGGGATTCCTTGTGGAACAGGGGCCTGTGATACCCCTGGAAAGATTGGACAACCCAGGGTTGCTGAGGAAAGACCCCTGAACAGGCCCCTGGCTGCAGGCAGCCTTGAAAGTCCTTGGCAAAGTTATACACTGGTCAGCTCCCCCACGGATTAGAGGCCGTCTAGAGGGACTGGGCATGAATCTTTGCAAAGTAGATATAAGCTTGTATAGGTAAACAATAAAGCGGAGAACGATGTTCAAATCGTATTGGTGTATGTATTGTTACTCTGGCCAGCTCTCCAGCCTCGATCCCTTGAACCTGGCGCCTGAGCAGGGACTCAAGTGATTTTTCACTTAAATGCATTTCGCTTGAATGTGGCAAGACTCTGAATCATCGCACCAGCGGTGAGGAGCCTGGAGAGATGGAGCGGGAGTGTCCCGGCAAAAAAGTTGAGCGGAGCCGGAGACCAGAGCTCGCGCGGCTGAGCGAGCCCCTGCAGGTAAGAAGCTATGGAATATGAGGCTGGCACTCGTCTCCTAGCCCGTATCCCCTCCAAGAGAGGCGAGACTCTCTATGCCCTAATAATGTGGGCCCAGGAACAAGGGTTTTTGAAATGCATTTCGCTTTTGTTCTCAACCGAAGAGTGGTCAGAAATTGGAAACAAACTGTGGCTGTTCATGATTGAGGGTGGAAAGGAAGGTAAAGAAGCTAAAGCTCTCAGATTAACATGGATTAACGTGACTAATACCCTCGCAGAAATGAAAGCAGAGAGGAAGGTGGCTGCGGCAGCCATGGAGGGGCTGGGGGGTGGCAGCCCTGGAAAGGAGAGGGAGGGAGGTCTCATGAAGCGGCAGCTGGAGGCCAGGGTGGAGTCCAGGGTTGCGCGATTCTTCGGGCTGACCAGTGAAGGGGACATCAGCGCCTGCATGCTCACTGCAGGAGCTGCTGGACCTGGCGGGGAAGGAAGTTACCCTGCAGACGCCTGAGGGAGAACTGGAAGCGAAGGCAGAAGCAGAGCCTCCCGACTCTGGGGGCGGGGCGCAGACGAGCAGAGGAGAAACAAGTGGTCCTAGCCGCCGGCTGGACAGCGGATCATCGTCCAACTGCGAAGCAGCCTCTACGGCTTTGTCGCCCGCAGAGCCAGAGCCAGCCAGGGCTGCCGGGGATCAGCCCCAAGAGGAGGAGAAGCACTGAGAGATGATGCATGAAGTAATCAAGAAGCTTGCTGAATTGTCTATACGTCAGGACGTACTAGAATCTAAGGCTTGCAAAACCACACCATCAGCACCATGGCGTCCCGTGGACCCACCGGTCAAGATGACCACCAGAATTCCTCCGTTCCTGTTGGGAGAACCGGGCACAGGGCCTACGGCCCCTCCCTTCCCACAACAGGAGGTGCAGCCATTGCCTCCATCAGCCCTGGCAGGGAGGACTGACCCGTTGCGAAGGAGATGGACCAGAGCTGTCTGTAACACAATCACTGAGGGAGATTGGCGAGCCATAGATGCCCTAGCCTGCCCTGTACTGATACAGGGACACCGCAAAGTGGGAACCCCATGACTGGAAGATCTTGCAGCAAGCCAAGCAAACGGTCACCATGCACGGCCTCCGGTCTGAAACTACACGAAGCATTCTGCAGTTTATCTTTACAGCAGATGTCCTGTGTCCAAATGATTGCATCAGCATCGCACAATTGTTATTAACCCCTTCACAGTTCCTGCTGTGGGAACGAATGTGGAAGCGGCTAGCACAAGGAGAAGCTAGCAAATACCAAGGTGATACACAAGACCCCCTGTATGCGATCCAAGCCGACATGCTAACTGGGAGCGGGGCTTTTGGAGCGACAGTGGCACAGCTGACCATGCCCGCAATCATTTATCAGTTGTCACAGACTCTTGCCCACAAAGCCTTGTTGTCAGTACCCGAAAAGAAGAAGTCTCCCCCTTATGCAGCAATCCGACAGGGGCTGTCAGAGCCATATGGTCAGTTCATTGACCGTCTGTCAGCAGCCTTAAAGGACACAACTGAATGCGCGTGCGTGCTAGCCATGCGGAGCAGTTGTCTCAAACAGCTGCATTTACCGCAACGCTGCAGAATGTCCTGCAACAACAGGGACAAATCATCACCGCAGCTCTGATGGGAGGGGCGCAAAGGAAAAAGGGGGCGAAGGCCGCTGGCCCACCTCCTGGTCCCCGGATGGGTGGAGTAGCCTGTTTCCAGTGTGGGGAAGAGAGGTCTGCACAACCTTCGGGAGACAGATGACCCTATTGGAGATTGGCTTAAGGGTCTGGGTATCACCGGGTGGCTGCGTACCTTGGTAGTAGAATGCTGCCCATTGCTATTTGTAGTTATAATAGGCTTAAGTATTTGGGGGTGCATTTTTTCTTGCATTAAAGCGGGGCTGCGAAAGATCATCGACCAGGCCTGCGTTGCCCAAAAAGAAAATGGGGGATGTGTAGAGGGATTCCTTGTGGAACAGGGGCATATGATACCCCTGGAAAGATTGGACAACCCAGGGTTGCTGAGGAAAAGCCCCTGAACAGGCCCTTGGCTGCAGGCAGGCCTGGAAGGCCCCTGGCTGCAGGCAGCCCTGAGAGTCCTTGACAAGGTATACACTGTTTTTCTCCCCCTCTGATTAGAGGCTGTCTAGAGGGACTGGGCATGAATCTTTGCAAAAGTAAATATAAGCTTGCATAGTTGAACAATAAAGGGAGAATGATGCTCGAATTGTATTGGTGTACGTGTCGTTTATCCGGCCAGCTCTCCAGCACTTGGACCCCCCCAAAATTTTTCAAATTGTGTCCTGCCTAGTGTGTAACTCTGAAGTTTCTTGTAGCCTGTTAATTTCTGCTCTCTCATGCCAGGTAGACATAACAAAGCCTTTCCGGGCCTGCTTTCCAAGGACACCAAGACTGTCCTAGGCCAAAAGTATAAACCAAAGAGCTGCTAAGGGTTGGGGGTAAGCTGAGGGGAAAACTGAAGCTTTAATTGGAGAACTAACCCTACTATGCAAATGAACCAAACCTATAAAAGAGTGAAGAACTCGTGACCTGGGGTCCATCTTGGGGTCCATTTTGAGAATAGCTTCAGAGTCCCCACGGGGTACCTTTGAAGGCCTTTCAAATAAATACCTCTGAATCAGGGGGATGGGAAGCAGGAGAATTAGTTTGTTAGGAACAATGCATCCAGCTTGGTCAGCATACCAGGGCAGGAAGAAAAGATAAGAGACCACTGATAAGGGCACAGGGAGTCTCAGACAGACATCCTGCGCTCAACCCAAAACTAGCTCAAACCAGTCTCGAAGCTTAAACCCAGGCCAGGGGTGCAAAAGAGCATGCGTAGGGAAGAAAGGTGAAAAGTTCAGGATGAGGAAGACTCCTGACTTCATCAAAAAGACCCTCGGAAGACCCCTACCAAAGCCACCAAACCACACTACGCAAGCGCAACGCGGACGTAAATGACTTTTGGGTTCATTATAATACGAAGCGAGGCTGGGCGGGGCTAGGTGATGAATATGTATAGGCGTGTTGCGAAACTTAATGAATATGGAACTTGTAACCCGATAAATACCGAGCTGAATGCAGCTGTCGGCAC
>NW_008235750.1:137126-141214 GCF_000691975.1 Corvus brachyrhynchos | reverse complement strand
TCAGTTCTAACTACTGTGTCAAACGCACACGGAAAAACATTAAGGGATGCCTACCAAAAAATTCATTAGAAAAAGAATTTAAGTATTAGTAAAAGAATTTACTAACTCTTTAGAAAAGGGGGGACTGAATCAGGGGGATGGGAAGCAGGAGAATTAGTTTGTTAGGAACAATGCATCCAGCTATTAGTAGTACTATAAGTATGTGTAGATTATTACAATAAACGAGACTTGCTGACCACAATGCCGTGAGTGCTTGTCTCCCGCGACTCCACCCGACATCCTGCGCTCAACCCAAAACTAGCTCAAACCAGTCTCGAAGCTTAAACCCAGGCCAGGGGTACAAAAGAGCATGCGTAGGGAAGAAAGGTGAAAAGTTCAGGATGAGGAAGACTCCTGACTTCATCAAAAAGACCCTCAGAAGACCCCTACCAAAGCCACCAAAACACCCTGCGCAAGCGCAACGCGGATGTAAATGACTTTTGGGTTCATTATAATACGAAGCAAGGCTGGGCGGGGCTAGGTGATGAATATGTATAGGCGTGTTGCGAAACTTAATGAATATGGAACTTGTAACCCGATAAATACCAAGCTGAATGCAGCTGTCAACACGCATGGCTTTGGAGGAGCGATCCCCCGTGCGTCCCAGCTGGAAATAAACATACCTACTTTACTACTTCTTTAGTAGTGGAGTTCTGTCCGCTCTTCACCTCTTTTATTTCCTTACTCCTGTTTTGTCTCTGTTTCTGGAATGCCTCTCAAGGCATCACAACAGGCAAAAAATAACAGCAAGTAACTGCTAGATACAAAACTGCTGAATCTCACAAACCCTGACAGGAAATAGAGAGAGATCCCAAATGTCAGAACTGCCCTTCTTGGGGTGGTCCCTGGCAGGGGCGGCCTCGCGGCTCTGTAGAAAAGTGGAAGATGAGTCACACCCTCCCCTGCCATGAAGGCACCCTACAGGTGACCGCGTGGCCTCGAGAACAAAGGGACAGGATGGCCGGAGCTGCAGGGCAGTTCTAGGGCTGCTGAGGACCCGTGAACCAACCCAAACCAGGCCAGGAGACACTTCAGAGACAGAGTCAGCAAAGTGGGTATTTGCTTTATTTGGCGCTGGGTGCATGGGGGATGTCTCCTCCAAACACACACACACACACACACACACACACACACACACACACACACACACACACACACACACTCTTGGTACTTCTTACAACACAGTACTATGGGTAAAATTAATGAATAGTCATCACATTCCTTGGGATAGGAGCGGTTATACAAATTAGTTCTCAGAAACCATTAATATCATTAGCATATGTGTCACACATGCGTGGTGTGTCCTGGTGGTCGCACTGAGGAAGGCTCCTCTTCTTCCTCCGGGGTCTTTCTGATGAAGATCAGTAGTCTTCGTCACAATGCACTTTTCACCTTTCTTTCTGGAACATGGGAAGTCCTTTGTAGAACGGTTAGCGGTTTCTGTGTTGGTCTCAAGTAAATTCTTGTTCCTCTTATCTTGACAAGATTAAGGCGAATCCTGCTGCTTAGGTTTCGTGATTAACATTTGCTGTCTCTTAACAGTTAACTTTGCTTACATGAGTTAACTATGGATCAACCCTTTCTCACCCGCCGGCTCCTGTGGGGTCTGTGCCGCTGCTGCCGCGCTCTGCACTGCGGCTGTGAGGTGGGAGGCAGGGACCAATCTGTTGGTCCAAACCACCCCAGGAACTCGCTCGCTTTTTCCTCACTGCCCGCAGAATTTGCAAAGTTCACTTGGAAATAGTTTCTAATTGTAAAATGCATTGTTAGGAGTAGCTGCAGCTGCCAACCCAAAACAAGCATGTTCAGAGCAGAGCTCCCACCTTTAGCAAAAGCTGCCACCAAAGGAAGAACCGCTGCTCCTGGATCTTTTCTCCTAGAGCGGGGCTGATGGATCTGGGCCTGGTCGCTGGAGTGGGCCACCTGTGGTGACAAGCAGCACCTGCAGAACTCGCCCAAAGCAGCTCAAACCCAGTAACTGCAGCCTCTGCCAGACAGGGAAAAGCCGAAAAGAGAACACAAGAGGGGGGAAGGGCTCTGCTTAAGCAAAGACCAAACAGCCAGTGAAGCAAACATCACCCAGCAAAAGGGGTGAAACTGCCTGTGAGAGCCAACTTTAAAAGTGCCCGTGATAGCACCTCCCCCCCAGGGCTTCCCGGCTTTAGGGGCTTACAGAGACTGTAACAATTTTTGGGCACAGATAGATATGGAATACAAGAACAGCACCCCAGGACACCTAGGCTTTTTCCTTCATGAGATGGAGGGTGATCACTCTCTGATATCACTCTAGAAAGCTACCAGACTCTGCTGAGAGCAGAGGGATTCAACCTGAAAGGAATAAGATGAATGTGTCTATACAAACAGACCGCGTGAATCTGCCTGTAGATAGGGCCAGGAACTTTTGGGTAGTGAAGTAACAGAAGAAAGCATTAGTTCTAGAAACTGTTACTAATCAACAGAGACTGTTGCTCAGCCAAGGCTGTGGTAAATTCCTGAACCTAGAGCAAGGCAACAAAGACTTAATAGAATCATGAATAGCTTATTTTTCTTCCTTTTCTGTACCAAAAGGGGGGTGCATATTAGAGGGGGGCATAGAGCAGGTGATTCAAGAAGTCTGTACCTTCTGAGTACCTCAGCCAATGGGGAAAGGGAAGAGGGAGATGCGGCCGGGGAAATTAGGATAAAAAGGGGGCTGCGACCCCCAACAATTTGAGAGACACCATGGGAAAAGCCCACGGCCTCTCCCTTTATTTGACTAAAGTTACGGGACTCCTCTGTCTCTTTTTTGGACATAAACCTCTGGCATTGTGGATTAATTTTCCTGACAAACCCAAACTCAATGTCTCACCCATTCTAAAGAGCTCAGCACCCCGCTTGTAGCCAAGAACACACATGGCTCCTTTCACAAACCCAGCAGCATTTCCTCAGCCATGGAGGTTTTGCCTTCTCCACAGGGCTTGAAGGAAAAACAGAGGGGATGTGACACAGGTTTGCATCCTTGAGGGCAGCTTACAGCTTCAAAGAACACCTCAAGGGGACACCAAGTGTCCTGGTGATGGCACCTCAGTGAGATTGGGGTCATTGCCCAGCCCCCCACACTGATGAGATCTCCACAGGGGCAGGTGAAGTTAGGACACATGTTCCCTTGGACACATGTGGATCCAGAAGATCAGTAACAGCAACAGTATTAATAACAAAAATGTACAAAAGAGAAGGTGCTGTACAGACAAAAAGGTCTTCACCAACTGAGGTTCCATTGAAACAAAGAACGTCCCTGGCCCCTCTATAGGAGCCCTTTTCGTCCACCCTAAGCCACAGACCCTTTCCTCGTGGCTTTAAAACACATGAAAAACAGGAAATTGGTCTGTCGGGAAGAGCCACAGCAGGGCTGGGGTGGGTGGGAACAGCCATATGAGCTCTGCTGGCAGCTCTTGGCTTCCCCTGGGAAAAGGGGCTGGGGTTGGCTCCAGCTCCGTGGATTGCTCAGGTGGTGATTCCTGCCAGAATGAGAGTGTGAGGTGGTATCACCCTGTCCCTGTCCCCATCCCACAGAATAGACCTGGCTGTGGAGCCCATGGAGAGCAGGATCTGCTCCAGAATCCTCCCTAAACCAAATCCATCCATCTCACACCAATTCTGCTCCATTCATTCCACCTGATCCTGCTCCAGAATCCAGCCCTGATGCCACTCCGCAGTTCCACCTGATCCCGCTCTGGAATCCCTCCCTGATCCCACTCTGTCCATCTGTCTTGGTTTGAAAGACAGATGTCTGCTAAGGAAGGCAGGGGCCTTCCTTGGAATGGAAAATGCAACCTCCTTTCTCTCCAAATTATTATGATTTTGAAATCAAGGGGCGTTCAGGCAAAGATATGGAAAATAGGAATAACAGTTCTTTACTATTATATATCTGTATGTGTATAACAAGGCAAACACACAGCAATAACTCTGGCAGTAACAGCAAACAATCACAAACCCAGTGCCAGCCTTCTCGGCTGTCAGGCCCTTTCCCCTCGGGTGCAGTTCCGCTCGCAGCCGGCAGGGGCGCTGGC
>NW_008235750.1:134644-136998 GCF_000691975.1 Corvus brachyrhynchos | reverse complement strand
TCCACAACCCCCGGGCCAGCCGATCCCGGTGTCCGGCCGGACCATCGGGAACAGCAGGCTGGAACAGCATGGACGAGCACAAATCCCGGGTGACAGATGAGACGTATCCAAACTCAGGAGCTGCGGTGGAAACCCTGGGAGGTCTCAGCAGGCAGGGCGTGCGAGGCTACAGAGTGCAGGGGCAAAGGAATGGCAGGGGCAGGGCAGCGGCAGCCTGGCTACCAGCGGGGCAGGGAAAGGTGGACTCAGGATCCCGGGGTTTTCCCTGAGGCACCCGAGCAGATGGTGAAAAGGTCCCAGTGGAAGTGAAAGGTGAAAAGGAAGGGTGTTAGGGTCCCAGTGCAACAGCTGCTCCAGTGAGCAAGCTCCACTCACGGTAGAAGGAAGGCAGCAGAAGGCAGAACCCCACAGTGGTCACGAATTCTCTCCACGATGAGAGCAGCCTTTCTCCCCCTCTGAATGCCAGGAGAACACAAGAGCTAGGGGCTGTACCCAATCCCTTTTTCCCAGTTCAAATCTCGCAGCATCTCTGCCCTCCACGAGAAAACCCTGGGTGAGGGAGGGTAGCCAGCTGGACCCCTCCCCCTGTGGCCAGGTCTTTTTGTCTCTCTTAAATACCCAGTAATTTGTGCGCTACCAACATATACGGGGAAAATTCTTTTAACAGAAAGAAAACTAAAGGAGAACTCCTAAAACCCCAACACCATCCTGCCCTGATCCCCCTCTGAAATCCCACCCTGATCCTGCTCCACACCTGCTGTCATGCTGACAATTCCTGCATCTGTTCCTGCAGAAAGAGAAGATCCATGAGATTCCAGCATGGATCACACACTGGGACTAACCCCAGGATCCATCCTGGGATCTGCGCTGAAGGCATCCATAGCCGGATCCACTGCTGGTACTCACAGGCGGGCACATTGTATCCATTCCTCTTTACTATGGAGAAACAGTGGGATCAGCACCTGTGGTAGAGGATTCCTGGAACATTTCCAGGTGGATCCTTGCCCCTTCCCAACCCCCATCCTGTGTGTTACCAGGTTGGAGCTTCCAGATGCCAAATCCAATGAGGAGGATGATGACGATGGCAGCGATGACAGACACAGTGACCACCAGGAGGAGATGCCTGCTGGATTCTGGCTCTGGGAAGCGCGAGATAGTGAGGAATGGGAGGGGAACTCCCTTCTCACTGCTCCACATTCCCAATTTCCAAATTTCACATTCCCAGCCTCACCCCAAGTGAAGATCCCGGGCTCCGGCATTCCGGGATGCTCCACCCGGCACCGGTACTGCTCCCGCTCCTCTGCCCGCGCCTCGATCCTGGCCCAGGTGTGGAAGGTGCCATCGCTGTTGGGAACGATCCCACCCCACTCCGTCTCCTGATCCCGGATTTCATCCCCCTTCATCCAGCTGACTGCGATGGTGCTGGGGTAGAATCCGTATGTGCGACAGGACAATGTCAAGATCTTGTGTTCCACTTTTCCTGAGACATGGACACTGGGGGCCTCTGGGAATGGGATAATGCTTAGATGCATCCATGGAATTCCCATGGGAATGGGATGGCAATGAGATCCATCCTTGGAATTTCCAAGGGAATGGAAGAGCAGTGAGAGCCATCCACAGAATTCCCATGGGAATGGGGTAAGGGTGAGATCCATAAAAAGATTTCCCATGGGAATTCCTGTGTTCCCAAATTGCACCCTCCCAAATCCCAAGTTCCCCCATTCCCATGGGAATTCTTCCCCTACCTTTGCGCTCCAGTGCCTCCCGCCTGTATCTGACGTGTTTCTTGAGCACTTCCACACAGGTGTGCCCCAGCTCATGCTTCAACTCTGGCACTGTGATCCCATCAGATTCCCAGAGCCTCTTGATGATCTGGGCAGTGCCATCAGCTGCCACGAAGCTCCCAGATCCCAGATCGAAGGAGATGAAATCCCGCCCATCATAGCCCTACCGATCAGATCCATGGACACTCCCGTTGGACAGGAGGTCACCAGCCAGAAACCACCTGCAGCGTGTGGAGACCTGGGGGTATTGCACAAATGGAGACCCATGGAATTGTGTCCCAGCCACATGGAGCCCCAGAGTCTGATGGAGACCCACAGAGCCTCATTCCAGCCCCTTGGAGTCCCAAACCCATGGATCCCTATCCCATCCCCACAGATCCCCACCAGTACCCAGTTTCCCCAGCTCACCCCTAGTCTGGTTGTACTGCCTCTGCAGCATCTCCAGATCGATGGGATCCACATGCTGGTACCTCTCACTGATCTCGGTCTCAGTATCCCAATATCCCGGCTCAGCTCCTGCCGCCATCCACAGCGTCTGGGGCTCCACCCGGCCCCGCCTGCCGCTGGTGC
>NW_008235750.1:129781-134633 GCF_000691975.1 Corvus brachyrhynchos | reverse complement strand
TCCCAGCCACGTACCCCCCAGCCACGAATCGGGGGAGCCCCGGGCTGGGCTCTGATACTGTCACTCGCAGAAAACGCAGGGAGTGGAGAACTGGGGGGATATGGAGATTTGGGGGACCTGGGGGGGCCAAAATGAGAGACTGGGAGTCCTGGGAGGGGTTCATGGGTAAAGGAAAGGGGAAACTGGGAGAGCTGGGAGAGCCAGAAAGGGGTTTGGGGTTCCCAGGGTCAAGGATAGAGGGGTGCAGGGACTGGGAGAAATGGGATGGGGGGTCCAGAGGGTCCCTGTGCCCAGAAAAGGGGGGTCCAGGGAGCCTAAGTGTTGGGAAAAGGGGTCATGCGGTGGGGAGACCCAGGATGGCCTGGAATGGGGGTCATGGGCATCCTTGGTGTTGAGGAAATGGGGATACAGGAAGAGCAGGAAGGGAGCTCCAGGGGGTCCAGGGTGAAGGAAAAGGGGGGTCTGGGAGAGACGGGATGGCCGGAAACAGAGTGCAAGGTGGTCTTGGTGCTAGATAAGGGGGTGCAGGGTGGTTCCTGTGCCAGATAAGGCAGTTCAGTGGGCTCCTGATGCTGTGGAAGGAGGGGCTAGGGAGTCACAGGGTCAAGAAAAAGAAGGGATCTGGAAGCTGGGAGAGGCGGGATGGCTGGGGAAGGGATTGCAGTGGTGTCCCCATGCTGGATAAGAGGGTGTAGGGGGGTTCTGGTACTGAGAAATTTGATGTTCAGGGGGATCCAGTGCCAGATAATGGGGTGCAGGTGGTTCCCAGTGCCCAGGAATGGAGGTTCAGGGGTGTCCATGTGCCAGGGGATCCCAAGGTCAAGGAAAAGGTGATGGCTGGGGTATGAGAGAGTCAGGATGGCCAAGAAAGGGGGTGTAGGGAGTTATTGATGCAGGATAAATGGGTGCAGAGGTGTCCCGGTGCTGGGTAAGAGGCTGCAGGGGAGGTCCCCAGGCACAGGAATGGGGGGTTCAGGGGAGTCCCGATCCTGGATATGGGGACTCAGAGGGGTCCTAGTAGAGAGGAAGGGGGGTTCAGGAGGTCCCGGTGCAGGGAGGTCCCTGTGCCTAGGAATGAGGGTTCAGGGGGCTTCCTGTGCCAGGGAATGCAGATTCAGGGGAGTTCCCTTCCCGAGAATCGGGGTTCAATGGAGTCCCAACGCCCACAAATGAACATTCAAGGAGGTCCCCATGCGCAGGACTGGGGGTGCAGGGGTGACCTGGGGCTGGATAAGGGCGTGCAGGGGTTTCTGATGCTGGGGAAGGGGATACAGGGGGGTCCCGGTGGCCGGAAATGGGCGTTCAATTGGGTTCCCGTGCCAGGAATGCACGTTCAGGGGAGTTCCCTTCCCGGCACTGGGACTTTAATAGGTCCTAGTGCCAAAAAAATGGAGGTTTAGGGGGGTGCCGCTTACCAGAAAGGGGGAGGTCCCAGGGACCGGAAACTGACATTCACGGGGGTCCCCGTGCCCAGGAATGGGGGTTCAGTGGTTTCCAGTGTCTGGGAATGACAGTTCACGGGGGTCCCCGTACCCAGGGGGTTCAGAGGGGTCACAGGACCCAGGAATGGGGGTTCGGGGGGGTTCCCATGCCCGGCAAGGGGGGTGCAGGGTGTTCTAGTTTCCGGAAATGGATTTTCGGGGGGGTCCCGCTGCCCGGGAATTGCGGTTCAGGGAGGTCCCAGTGCCGGGGGTCCCACTCACCTCTCGTCGCGGCCCCCGGGGCCCCCAGGAGCCCCAGGAGCCCCAAGAGCATTCCCGCACCCAGCGCTGGAGCCATCGAGCCGCTCCGCTGCGGCCCCGCCCGCCCCCGGAATATCGCTGTCTTCCTGAGGCGTCTCGCGTTCATCCGCTCCAAGCGATCCCTCAGGAAAAGAACCTGTGGCGCTGCCTCCGAGACGGTGGCGACAAGGGCTCCGACATCGCCACGGGCAGGTTGCGCCGGGAGGGGAGAACTGGGGGGACATGGAGGCTGGGGGCTCTGGGGTGTCCGTGGATTGAGGAAAGGTGGAACTGAGAGAGTTGGGAGAGCCGGGAAGGGGTTTCAGAGGGTCCTGAGGTCAAAGAAAGGGAGGTCTGGGGGTGAAGTGACCCGGGATGGCCGGGAATGGGGATTCGGGGGTACCCGCTGTCGAGGAAACAGGGGATCCTGAAACCTAAGTGGTATGGAACAAAAGGTTAACCACAAGTAATATTGTAACAAGATGTGCAGGTAAAGCAAGCAAGATAGCAAGTTTTAACAGAACTTGCAAACAGCAAAATTAGCTATAAACAAGTTAGGATGAAAAATGAGCACAAAGCATGCGCTGAAGATAGAGGTAAAAAGTTCAAACGTGAGAAAGACTACAGAAGTCTTCATCAAAAGACCACCAGAACACTGGTGGAAGGAACTGACGCATGCGCGAAAGCAACAAACTGTTCTAATAACCACGACACAACTTAATGCAAGTGTGAGTAGGCTAATGACATGTTGTAATTGTGACGTTGCATGGAAGGACTTTTAAAATGTAACCGAAGGCTAAAGAAGTTTGAGTGAGTTTTTGCCGGAGAGATCCCCCTCACTCCCAGTGCTGAATAAATAAATACCTGCTTTGTAGCTGAGTCGACGATAGAGTTTTATTTTCTTGTCTAGTTTTGACATCAATCCAGGAGTTGGGAGAGGCAGGATACCCAGGAAATTGAGTGCAGGGTGGTATTGGTGCAGGATAAGGGGGTGCAGGGGGGTCCCGTGAAAGGGTTAAGATCACTGTACTTGGGCATGCTTTGGTATACTGGGGCTAGAATAACATACACTGTAACCAATGCAGAAGCCAGCTGAATAACTTGGCAAGAGATAGGGAACAAAGCTTGAAGAAATGAGGAACAAAGCTGCTAAAACCAGTAGAGAAATAGCTGAGACAGCTATCAAGAGACTGCACATGCCTAGGAAAGAAAGGTGAAAAGTGCAGAGCGAGGAAGAGGATGAAGCCTTCCTCAGCGCGACCACCAGGGAGCCCTGCGCCTGCGCTCCGCGTGTGCTACTGATAATAACGAATTCTGAGAAATGGTTTGCACAACCACACCTTTTCTAGGGAAAACAATGAATATGCCTGAAATAGAACCACATCTTGTAATCTGCCGTGTGCCTGGGGTGGGTGTTTGGAGGAGCGATCCCCGCACACCCAGCGCGCTGAATGAAGCAAACGCCCGCTTCTTGGACTTTGTCTGGGAAGTGTCTCTTGGCCCGGTTTGGGGTGAATCACCAGGAGCTGGGGAAAGAGATGCAGGGGGGTGCCAGTGTCACTGAAACTGTGGAGGAAACAAAAACTCTTCAACAGCATTTTTAGTGATAGAGAATTAAGGCATTACTTTGTTCTGGCCAGGATGTGGAACAGAAATTATTTCATCCACACATTGCTCGGGTTGTGCAGGGAAAATCGTTCCATGACACACGGCTTTTACTGGCATTTTCAATATTGATACAGTAAAAACCCATAGAAATTCATTGGTTCAATGTTCATTGGTCCCAAGTCACACAATTTTTTAAATATTGGGTTTCTTATTGGTTACAGATTTCTTTGCCTCCGATGCTAATTTGGTCCTCATTCTTGGTTCTTTTATCTCTCTTTTCCCAGACCAGGTGTCTCCGACCATGCCAGGGGTGATGTTTGGAGTTGATGGTCATTAATGGTCGTTAATAGTCTTTCATGGTCGTTATCGTTTGTGTACCTTCTGTGCTACTCCCAGGCTGTTGAGATGTTAAACTGCATCACCCCTTGAGCGATGAAACAGTCCTTTGAATAGAAACTTCAATTCCCTTCCCCCGAAGCAAAGGCCAAAAAAAACTCTGACTAAAGTTATATACAAATTTTAAACTCGGTGTATTTTCCAACACCAGTGCCCAGGAATGGAGATTCAAGAGGGCCCCAGGATCAAGGAAAATGAGGGCTCCCCAAAGCACCCTCCCAGGGGGGAGCAGGAACTGGGTCAGGAGCGCTGTGGGACAGAAAAGGAGGCGACCCCGGGAGAGGGGGATCCCCGGGGGGGCCTCACACGCTCCGGGTGGGACACGACCCCTGAGGACCCCCCCTCACCTTCTCCCACAGGTGGAGGCCGAGCCCCAGCCCAGGCAGACAAAGCCCAGCACGAAGCCCCGCCCTCGTCCGGCAGCAGGTCCGGAGGGTCGGGGGGGCCAGGATTCGGTAAACGGCGGCGGCTGCCGGGAAGGGACCGGGACGGAGTGAGACAGGCAGGGATGGACTGGGACAGACTGGGATACAAGGACACACTAGGACTGGAACATTCTCGGACCAGAACTGGGGCAACAGCGATCATACTGGGATATACTGGAACCACACTGAGGGCTACTGGGACCAACTGGAAGCATACTGAGGACAACTGGGAGCAGCTGGGAATGACTGGAAGTGATTTGAATCATCCGGGGACTGACTGGAATTATACTGGGAGTGAGCAGAACCATAGTGGGGGTGAATAGGAGAAACTGGAACAATGCAGGGGGCAACTGGGATCATACTGGGAGCAGCTGGGTCCATGCTGAGGTCATACTGAGATCATACTGGGACTGACAGGGTCATACTTGGAGTGACTGGAATAATAGTGGGAACATACTGGGAGTGACCGGGACCATACTGGGGGGGACTGGGAACAGCCCGGTGGGGCGGCGGCGGAGCTCGGAGGCGGCCCCAGCGCAGGTGGGAGCCGCGCTCGGTTCTGGCGGGGCTCGGGGCTGGCTGCGGGCGGAGGGGGCGGCAGGGGGCTGTGGCGGGTTCGTTGTGCCGTGTGGGCGCCGTGTTCGCCCTGGCGTGAGGGCGCTGCGGGAGCGGCTGCCCGCGGTCTCCTTCCCGCTGCTGCCT
>NW_008235750.1:124579-129556 GCF_000691975.1 Corvus brachyrhynchos | reverse complement strand
GGGGGGAGGGAAGAGGAGCGAGAGAGGGGATGGACGTAGGAGGAGATGGAGGAGGGCTTGAGGAGAAGAAGGAGCAGGAGAGATAGATGGGGAGGAGGAGGGGGAGGAGAAGGAACCGGAAGACGATGAGGAAGAAAGAAGACAGGCAGGCTCGGGGCTCCACCTGTCACTGTTTCTGCAGTCCCCCCGCCGCCAGGAGCTCATCCTGCGGGTGCAGGGAGGGGAAGCTCGCCCCAAATATCCTGGGGGATTCCTGGGATTCTTTTTGGGAGGGGAAGGATATTTGCAGTTTGCAGGACTTGAAACCTGAGCCACAAATGACGCTTGGGGGGATATTGGGGGTCCCCGGAGTTGATTTTTTTTTGGGAGGTGCCGGTGGCAGTTGCCGGCAGAGCCCGGGCGGTGGGCGGGGGCTGCCATCCCGTGTTACTGGCGGGGTTGGGAGGAGTGATGGCGACAGTGGTTTTGGAGATGATACCTAAATGGGCCAGAAAATCAACTTCCTAACACAAATTGAAGCGTTAGAAAGCAGGAAATTTTTATCAGTGCTGGACACACCCCGAGGATCTCTCCTTTAATCTGATGTGTGGGGTGAAACTTCACAACAGGTTGTTTATTCCATCCTGATCCGACATATTCATTTCAAGGCACATCCTGGCTAATCCACAAACATCACCATTCCTGGCAGTAATTTCCATCCATCTGCCTCCTGCTCGAAGTCGTTTTGTGGTCCTGGAGGACCGTCTAAAGGGGTCTCTGGCGGTCATTCTCACTGAGTGCCTGGATATTACCGATGACCTTGCCTTGAACTTTTCTTTGCCCATGAGCTGTTGCCTCTTGTTCCATAACTTGCCAAAAGCCCGACTATAGTTCTCGTTAGCTGTTTCTCCACAGGTTCCAGCCACACTTATCATCCTGTGTGCACACCTTTACATCCTTGTATCTTTTTTACAAGTCTTTAGGCTCTATCCATCACCTTCAGGGGAACTGAAAATTTTTATTCTCTGTGTTATTTATCAAGTGCCCCTGGGAGAGCCAGTAGAGGAGGAAGCCCGAGACTGCTGGCAGAGTCAGGACCCTTGGGACCCCAAAACCCCTGGCATCCTGAAGTGGGCACCCAAGAGAGTGGTGATCTGCAGGACCCATGGGACCCCCAGCAGCCCAGAGAAGGGGGACCCCCAGAATTGACTGTGAGATTGATCAGAGAGGGGCAACTGCTGGGAGGGTTTTTTGAGCTGAATCTTGTTTTGGAGGCTTCTATAGACACAAAATGCCCAGCGTCTTCAAGAGATGGATTTGGGCAGGGGACACACCCAACCCAATGCGCTCACCCCTTGCTTTTTCCCCCAAAACAGGACTTCTCATTCCCAAGCCTTGGTTGAATGGAGGAGGAGGCTGTGAGGAAGAGGAAGATGCCCCGGGACCCCCAGGCAGGTGAGGAGGAAGTCACTGCCCCTTTCCCCCTCTCTCCTGCTCCATCTCCCAGCCCAGCATCGCCCCCGGCTGCAGGACAACCCCGCTGCCGACGCCGTCCTGCCGGGGACGGACTGGGGGGATCTCCTTCCCCTTCCCTGTGGCACGGAGGCAAATCCCATCCTCTCCTTGTCCTTCCTCCCCCAGACAAGGAGCCGAGGACGGAGACCAGGGAGGACAAATCCCCTCAGCAGAACCTCATGGAAGAGGCCGTTTTGAGCGGCTTCACAGCACAGGAATCCAATGGGGAGGAAAAGCCCTGGAGATCCCACAGGAGGAGGGGCTGCAAACACAGCCCAGGGAGCTGTGAGGAGGAAAGACCCACCCTGTGCCGGGAAGGTGGCCGGAGATCCAGCCACTCGGAGGTGGCGGAGAAGCCTCACAGCGGGGAGAAGCCCCACAAGTGCTTGGAATGTGGGAAGAGCTTCAGCAAGAGCTCCAGCCTGATCTGCCACAGATGATCCGCACTGGGGAAACGGCCTACAAGTGTCTGGAATGTGGGAAGAGCTTCAGCCATAACCCCCACTTCCTCACCCACTACTGGTTGCATACCAGGAAATGGCCCTGCAAGTGTGGGGAGTGTGGGAAGAACTTTAACAACAGCTCCACCTTCACCACTCGCCAGAAGATCCACACTGAGGAACAGCCCTATGGGTGTGGGGAGTGCAGGAAGGGGTTTCAGGCCAGCTCCCATCTCCTCCTGCACCAGCGCACACACACAGCGGGGAGCGCCTTCCACTGCCCTGACTGCAGGAAGGGCTTCAACTGCAACTCCAACCTCACCGACCACTGACGCACCCACACCAGGGAGAGGCCCTACGAGTGTCCCGAGTGTGGGAAGAGCTTCAGCCAGGGCTATGCCTTGATCTCACACCAAGAGAGCCACCAGAAAGGGAAGCCCTGCAAGTGCCTCGACTGTGGGAAGAGCTTCATGCGCTGCTCCAACTTCACCCCCCATCAGAGGATCCGTGTTTGGCAATCCACGGTGATCCTCGTTGGGCAGAGACCTGGTTATCCCCATTCTGGGCAGTCCATGTTGGACAGTGTTTTGGATTTGTGTGGCCAGGTTTTTTTTAGGGGGGCTGGTTTTGGTTATTAATGTTGTTAGCAAAGGGATGGGAACAAAACAACAACGTATTTAGAGATTAGCTGATTTCTTGCACGGATGATAAGCAAATATCAGAAATAAACTATGTGGATAATAAGCAGATAACAGAAAGAAGTATAGAAAGGCAATGCATCAAATCATTACTACAGACTACAGCAAGTGATTAAGAAAAGGTACATCGGCAATTACCCCGATACGTTACCATCCTCCTGGTCTGTGCTTCAGGTGGGGAGCCCCGTTGCAGCGAAGGACTGGAGAAACCCTCCTGATAATTGGGAAATCCTACACAGAGCATCGGTGAGGCTTCCAATACTGCTGCAGAGGGGTCTCACTTCCCTAGTGTTACTTGTAAAAGTGTATGTGACGAGATGTTTCTATTGAAACTGTGGTCTGCCACACCCAGCTTCTGGCCAGGTGCCCAGGCATGTCAAGCACCAAGGCCCCATCTTCCTAAAATTGCTTCTGTTGCTTTGAAAAGGTGCATGTGTTTGAGAGTTCACACAGAGGTCAACTTTGGTTCAGCCTCCACACAGGGCCTCTCGCATCATTTGGTCCTTTGTGTGAACTTCAAGTTCATGCATGTGGCACAGAGGTTCTGTCCATCTGTCTGACTTTATACCAAATAACGCAATTAAATGTTGTCATTAGTACAATTATTATAAGCACAATTAAGATAGGGTGTACCAATACATCTCATGCCTTGGTGAATATCCAGAAAAAATGTCCCACCAATGATGGGCAGTTTCCCATTCGACTGGGACAGACAGTGACAGCAGTTTGTCTCTCTAGGAGGTTGACGCTGGCCTGATGCCAGGCACACACCCAAGCCGCTCTCTCACTCCCCTCTGCAGTGGACAGGGGAGAGGAAATACAATGAAGGGCTTGTGTGTCGAGATAAGGACCGAGAGAGATCCCTCATCAAAAACCATCATGGGCGAAACAGGCTCACCTAAGAGATTTAAAGTGAATTTATTACTAACAAAATCAGAGCAGGATAATGAGAAGTAAAACAAGAAAAAACACCTTCCCTCCACCCCTCCCTCCTTCCAGCTCTACCTCCCACCCCGGCAGTGCAGGACACAGGGAATGGGGGCCATGCTCAGTTCATCCCCGGTGCCTTCTCCCGCTGCTCAGGGACAGGAGTCGTTCCCCTGCTGCACTCTGGGCTCCCTCCCATGGGAGAGTTCCGCAGGAGCTTCCCTGACATGGCTCCAACCCACAAGCAGCAGCTCCCTGCGACCTGCTGCAACATGAGTCCAGCCAACAGTCCTCCCAAAGCTGCTGCAGCGTGGGTCGCTCTTCCATGGAAGGCAGTTCTCAAAGGACAGGTTTCTCCAGCCTGGGAGGAGGGAACCTCTCCACGGATCTCCCACAGGATCACAGCCTCTTCTCAGGCATCCCCCTCTTCTGGCACGGGGCTCCTCCATGGGCTACATGTGGATCTCTACATCTCCATGGATCTCCAGGGGCTGCGGGGGCACAGCTGCCCCACCATGGTCTTCACCATGGGCTGCAGAGGAATCTCAGCTCCGGTGCCTGGAGCGGCTCCTCCCCCACCGTCTTCACTGACCTTGGTGTCTGCATGTTGTTCTCCTCACATGTTCTCACTCGACTCTTCTCTAGCTGTGCCACAGCTTTTAATTTATTCTTAAGTCTTATCACAGAGGTGTTGCCACCATTTCCAGCTGGCCCAGCCTTGGCCAGTGACATGCTCATCTTTAGAGCTACCAGTGATTGGCTCTGCTGGACATGGAGGAAGCTTCCAGCAGTTTCTCACAGAAGCCACCCCTGTAGTTCCCCTGCTACTAAAACCAGGCCATGCAAACCCAATACACATGGTCACCTTATGGTCATCTCTTGGTCACAGTCATCACATCCTCACTGTCATCTCATGGTCATGGTCATTTCCTGATCACCGTCATCTCATGCACATGGTTATCTACCTGTAATGGTCATCTTGTGAACGTCTCATGGTCTTGATTGCCTCATGGCAATGGTCATGTTGGGGTCATGTCAGGATCACGGTCAGCTAATGGTCATCTCATGGTTGTGTTTTGTTCATCTCATGGCCATCTCCCTGTTGTGCTCATTTCATGGTTGTGGTCATGGTCAGGGAACCTCTCTAAGATCCTGAACTCGGGATTTTGGGATACTCAAAGACCGCTGGGGACAATGAGGCCTAGCCTGACCCCTCCCCCCATTTCACTGCCCCTCCAGGAACCCAACGCAACCAAACCATTCCTGGGGACACTGTGGACATGGGACGTGGAGCGGGAAATAAATCCCTGGGGATGGTGCTGGGTGCAAAGTCCCCATCCTGCTCCTGGTGTCCCCATTCTCATTCCTGGTGTTCCTAGTCCCGATGTCCCCATTCCTAGTTCCTGGTGTCTCCAACC
>NW_008235750.1:116855-124553 GCF_000691975.1 Corvus brachyrhynchos | reverse complement strand
CTGCTGTTCCCATCTCTGTCTCTGCTGTCCCCATCCCAGTCCTGGTGTCCCCATTCCAATCCTGGTGTCCCCATTCCCAACTCCTGGCATCTCCAACCTGCTCCCAGTGTCCCCATCCCTGTCTCCAGTATCCCCATCCTGGTCCCCCAAGTCTCCATTCCCATTCCTGGCTCCCAGAGAGGAACTGCTGGACACCAGAGGAGGGAACCAGGATTTATTGCCCAAACTGTGATATTTTAACACCAGAACTAAAGCATTGGGAATAATTGTGGTTCTTTGCTTTCAAACATGGGAAATGGGATGTTGATCTGCTGGGAAAAGCTGCAGGATGGGTGGGAGCAGCAGGGTGAGCTCTGCTGAATCTGAAGAGGAAAGGGACCAGATCCAGCTCCGTGGATTGCTCAGACAGTGATTACTACCAGGATGAGAGAGGGTCATGGTGTCGCCCTGTGCCTGTCCCCATCCCATGGGATGAAGCTGCCTGTGGAGTCCATGGAGAGTGGGAGCTGCTCCAGAATCCCACCTGATCATCCTGCTCTAATCCTGCCGCAATCCTGCTCCATCCATCCCACCTGATCCTCCTCCATCCATCCTGCACCAGTCCTGCTCCGTTCATCCCACCTGATCCTGCCTTGGAATTCAGCCCTGATCCTGCTCCACAATCCCACCTGATCCTATTCTGGAATCCTGCCTTGATCCAGAATCCCTCCCTGATCCCACTCTGTCCTTCCTGCCCCAGTCCCCCTCTGGAGTCCCACCCCGATCCTGCTCCGCACCTGCAGTCAAGCTCTAGGATTGTGAATCAATTCCTGTGGAAAGAGAAGATCCATGAGATTCCAGCATGGATCACACACTGGGATTAACCCCAGGATCCATCCTGGGATCCGCACAGAGGGGATCCACCACTGCTACTCCCTGGCTGCTGTGTTGTATTCATTCCTCTGCCTCTGCCCGATGGAAAAACAGTGGGATCAGCACCCATGGTGGGGGATTCCTGGAACGCCACGCAGTGGATCTGTGCTCCTTCCTGACCCCCATCCAGTGTGTTACTGGATTGGAGCTTCCAGACACTAAATCTGACAAGGAGGATGATGATGATGGCAGTGATGGACACAGTGACCACCAGGATGAGATTCTTGCTGGATTCTGGCTCTGGGTAGGGCGGGATAGTGAGAAATGGGAGGGGAACCCCCATCCCACTGCTCCACATTCCCAAATTCCCTGTTCCCAAATTCCCAATTCTCAAATTTAGCATGCCCAGCCTCACCCCAGGTGAAGATCCCGGGCTCCGGCATTCCGGGATGCTCCACCCGGCACCGGTACTGCTCCCGCACCTCCGGCTGCACTTCGATCCTGGCCCAGGTGTGGAAGGTGCCGTCGCTGTTGGGAACGATCCCGCCCCACTCCGTCTCCTGATCCCGGATTTCATCCCCCTTCATCCAGCTGACTGCGATGGTGCTGGGGTAGAATCTGTATGTGCGACAGAACAACGGTCAGGATCTCGTGTTCCACTTTTCTTGAGACATGGACATTGGGAGGCTTTGAGAATGGGATAATGATGGAATTTATCCATGGAATTCCCATGGAAATGGGATGGCAATGAGATCCATCCACAAAATTCCCATTGGAATGGAAAGATGGTGAGATCCAGACACAGAGTTTCAATGAGAATGTGATGAGGGTGAGATCCATAAACAGAATTCCCATGCAAATTTCTGCATTCCCAAATTGCACCCTCCCAAACCCACATTCCCAAGTTCCCCATTCCCATGGGAATTCCACCTCCACCTTTGCACTCCAGTGCCTCCTGCCTGTATCTGATGTGTTTCTTGAGCACTTCCACACAGGTGTGCTCCAGGGCATTCTTCAAATACTGCGCTGTGATCCCATCAGATTCCCAGAGCCTCTTGGTGATCTGGGCAGTGCCATCAGCTGCCACGAAGCTCCCAGATCCCAGACGGAAGGAGATGAAATCCCACCCATCACAGCCTTGCAGGAAGGATCCACAGATGCTTCTGTTGGACAGGTCGCAGCTGCACTCCTGCTGCAGTGTGCAGAGACGTGGATGGGGTGGGATCGGACTGTGGAGACACATGGAATGGTGTCCCAGCCCCATGGAGGCTCATTCCAGCCCTATGTAGCTTCAGTGTCAGATGGAGACCCATAGAGCCTCATCCTAGCCCCTTGGTGCCCCACAGATCCCCATTCCAGCCCCACAAATCTCCCCCTGCCCCTAGCTCCCTCCACTCAGCCCTGCTCTGGTTGTACCAGACCTGCAGCCTCTCCAGCTCACTGGGGTACCTGTCATTGATCCAGGTCTCATTATCCCAATATCCCAGTCCGGCTCCGGCCACCATCCACAGCATCTGCAGCTCCACCTGGCCCCACTTGCTGTCCTAGTGCACGAAGGGGATCACATCCACGAAGCCCACAGCCAAGAACGAGGTGAGTCTTGGACCGGGCTCCGACACTGCCACTCACTGGTAATGCCGGGAGTGGAGAGCTGGGAGGACATGGTGATTTGGGGGGTCTGGGGGTACTGTGGGGCCCGGGAGGGTGAAAGAAAGGGGAAACTGGGAGAGCTGGGAGAGCCAGAAAGGGGTTTGGGGTTCCCAGGGTCAAGGATAGAGGGGTGCAGGGACTGGGAGAGGTGGGAGGGGGGGTCCAGAGGGTCCCTGTGCCCAGGAAAGGGGGGTTAAGGGGGCTCCAGTGTTGGGGAAAAGGGGTCATGGGGTGGGGAGACCCAGGATGGCCTGGAATGGGGGTCATGGGCCTTCTTGGTGTTGATGAAAAGTGTGGGCTAGGGGCTGGGAAATGCAGAAATGGGGATCCAGGCATTCCCAGGCCCAAGGAAAAGGGGGAATCCAGGGACTGGCAGAGGTGGGATGGCCGGAAAAGTGATTGCAGGGGGTATTAGTGAAGGATAAGGGGATGCAGAGGGTCCTGGTTCTGGGGAATGGGTGTTCAGGGGGGTCATGGTGCCCAGAGATGGAATTTCAGGGGGGTCCTGGTGGCCATGAATTGCAGTTCAGAGGGATCCCAGTGCCAGGGGCAGTCAGCGGTCGCTGGGCAGATTGTGCTGGCTGGTGCAGGCTGGGAGATGCCAGAGTGACTGTGGAAGGGTGGCAGGGAGGGGATGGGCCTGGATGCCCCCAGGATCCTCTCTGACCCCCCTGCAGGAAGTGCAGGGAGTGGAGAACTGAGGGGATGCAGGGATTGTCAGGGTCTGGCAGCATTCAAGGGTCAAGGAAGTGGAACTGGGAGAGTTGGGAAGGGTCCATGGTTCAAGAAAAGGGGATGAAGGGACTGGGAGAGGCAGGATGGGGGATCCAAGGGTTCCTGGTCCCTGTGCCCAGGAAAAGGGGGTCCAGGGGTTCCCAGTGTAGAGGAAAGTGGGGTCTGGGTCGTGGGAAAGGCAGGAATGGGGGCCCAGGGGTACCAAGATCAAGGGAAAGGGGGGGGTCTGTGGGCTGGCAGAGGCAGGATTGCCAGGAAAGGTGGTGCAGGGGGATTTTGGTGCAGGGTAACGGGGTGAAGAGGTGTTCTGGAGCTGGGGATGGAGGTGCAGTGGGGTCTCCATGCACAGGTCTGGGGCATTCAGAGGAATCCCAGTCCTGGGTATGGGGCTGCAGGGGTGTCCCAGTGCCCAGGAATGGGGATTTGGGTTCCTGTGTCAGGGAACGTGGTGGCCTCTAAGAAGAGATCTGGGCTGGCACAGAGCAGAAAAAGAGCAGAGAGGGGACAGGGGAGACTGGAAAACACCTGGAATTGGGACAGTTTTGCCTCTAAGACCCTTTCCCTTGGTGGCCAAAATGGGTCCCAAGAAGCCCCAGGGGAGCCAACACACCAGGAGGGGGAGGCAAGGGCTGAGCCCCGCCTGGACCGGGAGGAGCTGAGGGCTGGGGGGACCCGCGGCCACCGACTCCCGGCTCTGCTGAGGGCTGGGCATGGAACCGATTTCGGAAGGTTCTGGGTCCTCCACTCCAGGAGGTCACTGACCTCACCCCAGGTCATGGCTCCAAGATTTCAGGGCCCTTGGCAGCTGAGCATTCCCGGCAGCGAGATCCATGGCAGGGACCTGGAGCGAGGTGTCTGCATCCCTCGTGAGGTTGTTCTGCAAGCCCCGGGGGCAGAGCCCTTCGGGAAATCCCTCTTCCCACCTGGATGTGCTGGGAGAGGCTCAGGTGGGACCCTGGGGGGCTGCTCCTGCAAGGTCACCCTGGGGGCTGGGAGGCCACCGAGGGTTATTTGGCAAAAAGGGGCTTTTTAAGGAAGAATTCTCTTTTCCATGCAATTTTTGGTGATTCCTCACCTGGAGGAGCAGAGTCAACCCAAGGGAGGATGTTCCTCCCCACCCTTCCTCCATCCCAGCCACCGGTTGAGCCCTTGTGGTCACTCAGCTGCATCATCATCTTCCTCTTCCTCCTCTTCCTCCTCCTCCTCCTCCTCTGTGGTGACAGAGCAGGAAAAACCACAATGGTGTTAAAAGCTCCAGGACTGAGTCCTCAGTGTCCTTCAGCTGGGGATGGGGAAGACCTTGGCCACCCTTTTGAGTGTCTCATGGCTTTTTCTTCTCTCCAGCCCCTGCTGGCTCCAAGTTGTGTCCCCAGGACTGGCAGCTCTCCAAGGAATTAGGAAACTGGACCCAGGGCAAGAAAAGCTGTGAAGAGTGGGACCCTGACCTGGTGGTGCTCTGAAATGAGACAGAAATAGTCAACAGGGAGGAGAAAGCTTGAAAAGGATCCAAAAATCCAGAGATTTTAGGTAGGCAGGGGAGCAAAAGGCACCTGGCAGTGGGACGGTTTGGGGCAGCGTTCAGAGCAGGGGGGGGCAGTATTTGGCTGAGGGTGTCTAACTGGGGACTGGTGGGCAGTGACCTTGGCTCATCCCAACCTCCCATGGAGAGCCAGGAGCTGCCCAGACACAGGGGCAGGAGAAGGTGCCCATCCCAGGGTGGGTCACCTCAGACTCCCTGAAATCCTTCCGGTGGAACAGCAGTGCAGCAGCCCCGGGGCCCTTTCCAGCCGCTCCAAGAGGGAACCGTGCCCCGGTGCCAACCCCGGGCTCCAGCACGGACACAGGGACCCACCAGTGGTCGAAGGCTGTGCCACTGACCCCCAGCAGCTGTTATCCCTCTTTTCCAGCCCAAACCAGGGGTCCACCTTTCCAGTGTGCAATGAACCTCTGTAAAGCAAAGAAACATCAGGGTTGGGCCAGTCCTGCCTTCCCCACTTGCTGTTTCCCACCTGTGTCCATCCCCTACCCAGAGATGTCCAGATGACACCCCTACGCTAAGGTGTCAGCTCCTGACTCCAGCACTGGGAGTGGTTTGGGGCCAGGCAGGTTTGGGGCTGGTTTTAAACCCTTTTTGCCCCATGTTTCCCACCCTGGTGCTGGTGCAGAGGCTCAAGCCCAGTTCTCACCAGTTCATCCACTGGTGATTTTGTCAGCCAGTGAAGCTCCCAGGCCTTGCACCTTCCCTGACTCATGGGCAAGTTGCCCTCAGCCTCAGAAAAATAGCAGCGTTTTCCTTGGAAACCAGGCCAGGTGTCTGGGCACACATGGGAGAATTCTGGCTGAGGGAAATGGCATCTCACAGAAACAACTGGAAAAGAGAAAGCAGAGTGAGACACGTGGGCAGCCCTAATAAAGCAGGAAAATAGGGTTTATTTATTGCTTTTTTCTGGAAGCTGAAAGGGGGAAATTGGGGATGATGTTCTTTGAAAAGGGAATGGTGTGACAGAGCGAGGAGCAGGTGCCTGGACCACGGCATGGGGATAAAAGGGAGTAACCCCCGAAGTGGGCTTTGCTTGGGGAGCACCCCCTGATGCTGGGGAAATCCTGGCATCCTCCTTCTCCCCAAAACAGAGGCACCTGACCCAGATCCTCCTCCAGGGGTGCCTGGGTAGGACTCACCACTCAGTGCCATGACCAGGCTGAAGCTGAGGATCCCCATCCAAGACCAGAACACACCATTTGTGGGATTTTTCCCCAGTCTCACTTGTTTTTGTTGGACCCTGGGGAAGGAAAGAGCAGGAGAAAGGTGGGCTGTGTCCTTTCCTCTCTGCCTTGACTTTCTCTGCTGGATCCTCAGTTCATCCTGCACCCACCCAAAGACTCCATCCCCATCCCACTGGTGATGAGGGGATTAAAGAAGACTAAGAGGAAAAAAAGACAAAAATGGAGAGAGGAGAGAAAAAGACAAGTTTAAAGGCAGTTTAAATATTAAATAAATACATGTAGGTCATTGACTGCTCACAGGGAGCTGAAGGGTTTGCGAGGGGACAGGAGCCTGTTAAGAGCTCAGGAGCTGTTGCTGCCAGGAGGGAGGAAACGCACCGATGGCTCACAGCAGAGTCTGTGGTTTGAAGCTCTTTTCCAAACACCTGCAGGAGGAAAAGCACCTGAGTTTGGAGTAACAGTTTTCTGTTGAGGTTTCCTGTTTGTAGCTACTCGCAAGCTTGTGCTGCTCAAAGGAAACCTGGCTCTGGAGCACAACTTGTTTCTCTGTCCCCGAGACAAGGTGCAGCAGCAGCTTCTGCTCCCTCCCGGGTCTTGTGTCATTTAGCAGCACGAAACACACGCATAAAAGCTCACCAAGAACACGCCCTGATAAAAACAACGGTATTTCATTGCATGAATGAGCCTTGAAAGTCACATGGGGGCAGATCTTTTTGTCAGTAAACAGAGCAGGGGAAAGCACAGACACATTGCCTGCACAGGGAGTTCGCAGCAGGAAAACACGGAGATGCAGGATGTGCTCGGATACAACGTTTCCAAAGCAGCTTTAGGGTTAAATTCATCAGTAGAGAGAAAAGAAAAAGTCCTAACAAAGGTGGGCTGGGAAGGGGTGGTGCTGCACCATCCCGGGAGATTCCCGAAGCTCAACCGGAAAAAGTCCAGACCTTGTCCAAGCTCCGAGCTGGGTGTGAGCCAGAAACCAGTGGCTGGGAGAGACATTGCTGCTGAAGGGCTTCCTATGGCCAGAACTAAAGTGTCGAGTATCAAGGAACAGCTTGAGGTTACAGAAGTCCCAGCGAACACGTTCGATTCCCTCATTTCAAGTTGAAAGCTCAGCTCCACTTGTGACTCTACTTTTTAACAATGAATGTAAAAATTCAACAAAATTCCCTTAGAAAGACCCCACGAAGGTTCATGTTGTGTGAGCTCCCTTGGGGCAGCCCCAACTCCTGCCCTGCTTGAGTCCCTCTCGAGCCCGCTGTGGTTTCCAGCTGCTTCGCTCCAGCTGCCCCAAATCACATGCAGGGCACGAGTGTGGAACAGATCCGAGCCCTCGTGGCTCGGGCTAAGGGCAGGGAGAGGTCACGCAGGGATCGCCATCGCGGCCACAAGAGCCCCGACGTGGGGAATGAACTGGATTTGGGACGGAGCGAATCAGAACAGGAGAACGAGGCGTAAAATAAGTCTTGAGAAACACCTCCTCCCGAGCTCTCTTAACTTCCCGATGTTAACTTTATCCCCTTTCCCTCTTTCCTCTGCCCAGCGGGGCAGAGAGAAAGGATGGGAGTCCCGGTCAGTTCGTGCCGCTGCTTCCCCCTCGGGGACAGGAATCCTTCCCTGCTCCCATGGGGTCAGTCCCTGCCCTGGCCAGCGGGGGTCCCTCCCCAGCCGTGCGGTCACTCCCCGGCCCGGCCCTGAGGCGCGGGGCAGTCGCGGGGCAGCCGCGCTCCGGGCCCC
>NW_008235750.1:114895-116493 GCF_000691975.1 Corvus brachyrhynchos | reverse complement strand
GAGCCGCACGGGGGGACGGCGCTGTCGGGTGTGGCCAGAAGGGCAGAGCCGAGGGGGTGGCAGGTGTGAATGGAATAAAACATTGAGAATAGATTAAAATGCAATAAAAGAGCCGCAACCCGGGCTCTCCGCGCCCCGTGTCAGTAAAAGAGCTGCCCCGAGGGACTGGCGGGGCGGCGGTAGAAGAGCTGCGGGGCGGGATGGGCACTGCCTGGGCTCGGAAGAGGCGCCCGAGGAGTCCCCGCCGGCCCGTGTCACTGAAGAGCTGCACCGAGAGAGCGGAGAGCAGCGGCGGCGGGGAAAGAGCCGCACCGGAGGGGCGTGGGATGGGAGGTGTGACCGGAATAATATAGAGGGAATAGAATAAAAAATAATGCAAGAAACCGCACCGGGAGTGGCCGTGACACGGGGCTGCCCGTGACTGAAAGAGCCGCACCGAGGGACCATGCTTGATGCCACAGGAAGAAAGGATTGAATGGAGCAGTTGAGAGTTTCAGGGGCCTAAAGTTGACAAATCCACCCTTCCCAGGGAATTCTCAATGTCCATCTGCATCCTGATGGACATCCCTGCCCCTGGATTCATCCAGGTGCCCACGGGTAACCAGGAGGATGTGGAGACCCCAGCCAGGTGTCTTCCCAACACGGATCACCAGAACCATGGATCATCAAGGCTCTGCCCAAGGGGGTCACTGAGGATCATCTGATGGGGATCCTCCTATGGGGGATGGAGCTGGAGCAGCGCACGAAGCTCTTCCCACACTTGGGGCACTCGTAGGGCCTCTCCCTGGTGTGGAGGTGCTGGTGGCTGACAAGGTGGGAGTTGCAGTTGAAGGCCTTCCCACAGTCAGGGCAGTGGAAGGGCCACTCGCTTGTGTGCATTGGCTGATGCTGGATGGGCAGCCTGCTGGTCTGAAACCTCTTCCCACACTTGGGACACTCGGAGGGCCTCTCCCCCATGTGGGTGCACTGGTGGGTGAGAAGCTGGAAGTTCCATCTGAAGCTCTTCCCACATTCCAAGCACTTGTGGGGCTTCTCCCCATCCTGAGGCTTCTCCCCCAGCTCCGAGCTCCTCCTGGATCTCCGGCCGCCTTCCCGGCACAGGGGGGTGTCGGGGTCTCCTTCCCCTGCCATGTAGCTCTGGGAGAGGGGCCCTGGGGGGAGGCATGGGGTTTCCCTGGCCCCTGGTCAGCCTTGTTCCCTATTGGTTTCTTTGTGTTCCCCTGCGCGGGCAAGGACCCTCTGGTCCCGTGATTGTAGGAGTTCCTCGGCAGATCCTCAGCCATGTGGCTGGAGAAATAAACATCTCTGAAACATCTACCAAGAATCTGTCTATATATTTCTTTTCCATGGGACTCCTTGTTTGATACATCGTGTTACAGAATCCCCACTGTAAAAAATGGTAGAGAATTGCGAGCAGAACGATCTCCGATCCCTAAGCGACTGATTTGTGTGAGTAAACCCTAGAAACTTTGGATTCCTCTTCTTGTTTTTGTTTTGCTGTTCCATCTCTAAACTATGGAGGAACCGTGGGGAAGACTCTTGGCTCTCAGAGCCGCATATGGACATTTATCTTAAACTTGAAAAGATTCTTGAACAAC
>NW_008235750.1:112813-114742 GCF_000691975.1 Corvus brachyrhynchos | reverse complement strand
GAGACTGTTGAGCAATGTCAGCTGTGTCCTGGCGAAGGGAAGCCTGGCACAGGGACCGTGCGGCCCAGGCCACGTGCACCGAGCGCTCTGCGAGCAGCAGCGAGGCAATTCCCACAACGCGGGCAGAGCCACGCGAGCCGCAGTGATTGTAACAGTTCCTCGGCAGATCCCGGCCATGCGGCTGGAGAAATAAACATCTCTGAAACATCTACCAAGAATCTGTCTATATATATTTCTTTTCCACGGGACTCCTTGTTTGGTATATCGTGTTACAGAATCCCCACTGTAACAGGGGGGCTCTTTCCTCCTTGGATCTCTCTGGGCTGCGTTTGCAGCCCCTCCTCCTCCTGCGGCATCTCCGGGGCTTTTCCTCCTCCTCCATCTGGCCACACCTTGGGAATAACAAATACTGGTTTGGGGGGAGAAATGAGGGGTGAGCGCCTTGAGCTGGGGGTTCCTCCTGCTCAGGTCCACCACCGGGCATCTTGTGTCTGTAAAAACCTCCAAACCACCAAGATTCAGCCCAAAAAACCACACTCAGGAGTCCCCCTTCTCTGGTCTCTCCTCTTTGAGGTTCTGAGGATTTCCCTTCCCTGTGGCCATTGGGGTCCCATGGTTCCTGGGGTTCACCCTCTCCAAGGTCTCGCTGAGGGATGATCCAAGAGGTTTTGGGGGTCCCAGGGGTCCCTTCTCCACTGACTCTCTTCTCCAGGGTTCCAGGGACCCCAGGGGTCCCCCCTCTCCAGGCTCCTGCCTCTTCAGGGTGCCGGGGGTTCCCCAGCTCTAGTATCACCCCTCTCTGCTCTCCCCATGCTGGGGGTCGCATGTTCCACCCCACCGGCTCTCCCAGGGATCCCCAAAACCAATGTCATCCCTCCACCAGTACTGGGTGATTGTCATGTGGATCCCCCAGGATTCCCTCAAGGGACATTTACAGCTCAGCTTTGGGGTCCTGCAAGACACAAATAAATCCTCCCGCCCTCCATCCCCCCAAGAAAAAACAGGGACAGGCAAAGGTATTTAGGGCTTGGTTCTGGAATCTGCGAGCTCCAAAACCCTCTCATTAAGAAAATCCCTCCTGGGGACTCCACAATATATTTGGGGCGAGCTCCCTCTCCTCAGTCACCTGCAAGATGTGGGGGGGAGTGATGTTGCTGAGGCCTGTGGAGCTGTGGACACAGCACACAGTTGGAAGGGCATGCTTCTGCTTCTGCTCCTCTTCCTGCTCCTGCTCCTCCTCCTCTCTCCCTCCTCTTCCTCCCACTCCTCCTCTGTCCCCACCTGGGACCCCACTTTCCCACCCCCGACCCACGCCCTGCCACAGCCCCGGCTGCTGGCTGAGGGGAACCCCAGGGATGGGCAGGGGGCTTGGGAAACCCCCCAGCACAGCTCCATCCCCCCCCCCTCCGCCAGAGCTCCAGGGAATTGCTCCAGGGCTCAAGTGATGAGGACACAAAGGGATCCCCATGGAACTGACATTTTTCCATCCCAGTCCCACCTTTTCTTCCCCTCTCCCATTGCTCCCCCAATCTACAGAATCCTCCCAACTCAATTTGGGGTTCCAGCCCCCTCTTTTCCCCCACTCTACTGCCCCTTCCCCATAATCCCCCCAATCCCCTACCCTCCTCTCCTGTGCTTAGGTTTGGAGGTTCCAGGCCCCTCCTGCTCAGTCTGGGGGTCCCATCCCCCCTTTCCCTCAATTTGGGCAGCTCCTGGCAGCTTTTTTCTGGGAGGAATCCCTGAGTTTCGGGATTTTTGGGGTGTAGTTTCAGCGGGGGACAGCTCTGTCTGGCCCTCCCCTCCCTCTTGTGGCCTCTCAGCTGCCCCCAACACCCTGGGGGTGCTGAGATTTCCTTCCTTGGGACAAGGACCTTCATTCCCTTCCAGGAGCCCAATGCTGGCTGAGGGTCCAGCTCGGGGGGTCCCTGA
>NW_008235750.1:109970-112651 GCF_000691975.1 Corvus brachyrhynchos | reverse complement strand
TGCACGTCCCCCCCATGGCCCCGGCCATGGCCATGTCCCCACATGTCCCTGGCCCTGTCCCACCGTCTCCTCACCCATGGCTGTGTTCCCACCATGTTTCCATCCATGTCTTTGTCCCCTATGTCTCCATCCATGCCCGTGTGCCCCCATGTCCCCATGAATGGCCATGCCCCCAGCCATATTCATGTGTACCCATATCAGTCTCCATGTCTGTGTCCTCCAATGTCCCCACCCATGGCTGTGATTCCCCATGTCCCCACCCATGTCTCAGTTCAATGTCTTTATTTTTACCACAGTTTCAGGTGTTTTGAAGGGATGAAAAGAAAACCAAGGCCAAAAGAAAAGGATTTCCGTGTCCATGCCAGCTGAGTATCCACGTGCTTGGGTGGGAGGGAAGAACCCTTTTTGGAGGGGTTTCCACCCCACTGCCTCAAAAATCTTGGTCTTTGCCCCAGTCCATCACATTTAGCTGCAGAAGACACCCTTGGGCCAGAGAAAATCAGAACCATGGAATTATTTTGGTTGGAAAAGACCTCCAAGACCAACCAGTATTCCTTGATTCCACCAGAAAAAATAATTGAAAACAAGAGATTTTTGGGGCCGAAAGTCAACAAATCTGCTCTCCCCAACGGATTTCTGCTGTCAGTCTGCATCCCGATGGATGTCCCTGCCCCTGGGTTCATCCAGGTGCCCACAGGGGAATCTCAGCTCCGGTGCCTGGAGCAGCTCCTGCCCTTCCTTCCACACTGCCCTGGGTGCCTGCAGAGCTGTTCCTCTCACACGTTCTCCCTCTGTTCTTCCCTGCATCTAATTCTATCTGCACAAGAAGTTTTTCCTTCTTAAATCCATTATCCCTGAGGCGTCACTGGCATCTCTGATGGGCTTTGCTGGACACGGGAAATTTCTGGCAGCTTCTCCCAGAAGCCACCCTAAAGCCCCCTACTTCCAAAACCTGGCCACACAAACCCAGTATACTGGCCACCTGGAACACGGATCACCAGGTCACAGCCCAGTGAGGGTCACTGTGAATCATCCAATGTGGGTCCTCTGATGGGTGATGAAGTTGGAGCAGCAGACTCCACAGTTAGGGCACTCGCAGGGCTTCCCTTACAAGTGGGACCGTTGGTGTGAGGTCAAGGAAGAGCTGCAGGAGAAGCTCTTCCCACACTCAGGACACTCATAGGGCCTCTCCCCGGTGTGGATGCGCCGGTGGATGGTGAGGTGGGAGTTGCGTTTGAAGCCCTTCCTGCAGTCGGGGCAGCGGAAGGGCCTCTCATCCGTGTGAATGCGCTGATGCAGGAGGAGATGGGAGCTGGTCCGAAACTTCTTCCCACACTCGGGACACTCGTAGGGCCGTTCTCCACTGTGGATCTTTTTGTGATGGAACAGGTCAGAGCTGATGCTGAAGCTCTTCCCGCACTCCCCACAGTGGTACGGCCGTTCCCTGGAGTGCAGGCGCTGGTGGGTGAGGAGGTTGGAGCGGTCACCAAAGCTCTTCCCACATTCCAAGCACTTGTAGGGCCGTTCCCCAGTGTGGATCACCTGGTGGCGAATCAGGCAGGAACTCCGGCTAAAGCTCTTCCCACACTCCATGCACTCATAGGGGCGTTCTCCTGTGTGGATCATCTTGTGGCGGAGGAGATGGAAGCTCCGGCTGAAGCTCTTCCCACATTCCAAGCACTTGTGGGGCTTCTCCCCGCTGTGAGGCTTCTCCACCACCTCCGAGCTCTGGCTGGATCTCCGGCCGCCTTCCTGGCACAGGGTGGGTCTTTCCTCCTCACAGCTCCCTGGGCTGGGTTTGCAGCCCCTCCTCCTGCGGGATCTCCGGGGCTTTTCCTCCCCATTGGATTCCTGGGCCGTGGAGCTGCTCGAAATGGCCTCTTCCACGAGGTCCTGCTGTGGGGATTTGTCCTCCCTGGTCTCCATCTGCAGCTCCTTGTCTGCGGGAGGAAGGACAAGGAGAGGATGGGATTTGCCTCCGTGCCACAGGGAAGGGGAAGGAGATCCCCCCAGTCCGTCCCCGGCAGGACGGCGTCGGCAGCGGGGTTGTCCTGCAGCCGGGGGCGATGCTGGGCTGGGAGATGGAGCAGGAGAGAGGGGGAAAGGGGCGGTGACTTCCTCCTCACCTGCCTGGGTATCCCGAGGCACCTTCCTCTTCCTCACAGCCTCCTCCTCCACCTGGCCAAGTTTTGGAATGAAAAATCCTGGTTTTAGGGTAAAACAACGTGTGAGCGTGCTGGGTTGGGGTTTCCTCCTGCCTAAGTCCATTTCTAGAAGTCACTAGACATCCTGTGTCCATGAAAACCTCCAAAACACCATGATGCAGAAAAAAACCCCTCCAAAATATTAAGATTCAGCAAAAAAGCCCTCCGAGATTCCCCCCTCTCTGGTCTCTTCATTTTGGAGTTCCTGGAGGTTCTCCCTCTCCTGTGGGTCCCTCTTAGGGTTGCAGGAAGTTTTAGAGATCCTAGGGGTCCCTTCTCCCCTGAGTCTCTGTTTCGGCTGCTGGGGGTCCCAGGGTGCCCCCTTTCAGGCTCCCACCACTCTAGGATGCCGGGGATTCCCCCAGTCCCCCGTTTCAGGGTCGAAAGGATCCTGCCCTCCCCGTTAACTCTGTGCTTCCCCCTTTCCAGTCTGCCGGGGGGATTCCAAGCCGGTATCGCCCCTCTCCGGTTCCGCAC
>NW_008235750.1:105054-109762 GCF_000691975.1 Corvus brachyrhynchos | reverse complement strand
TTTTCCTTCTTTTTCTTCTTTTTCTTCTTTTTCTTCTTCTCCTCTTCCTCGTCCTCTTCCGGCTTCTCTTCTTTATCCGGCTCCTGCTCCTCCTCCTCCTCTATCCTTCCTGTTCCTTCCGCTCCCCCCAGTTCCGCTCCCCCCAGTTCCGCTCCATCCGTCCGGAGGCGGGCCAGGAGCTCTCGCATGAGAGGGGGGACGGGACACGATGTGAACGGGGGGAAGAAGGGAGAAAACGGGGGGGGACCCCCAAGTAGAGCGGTAAAGGAGGTAGGTCAGCCCCAAACCGAGCTGGGGGGGAGCTGGGATCTGGGGGGACGATGGGAAAGGAGCGGGAGAGGGAAGATAAAGGGATGTGGGACAGCGGAAGAGTGGTTCCCAAAAGGGGAACCTTCGTATCTCCATTACTTAATCCTTGGAGGGGTTGCCTGCGGCCCTGGGGGAGGCGGATCCGCGCTGGGGGTGTCTCCAACACACCGATCCATCCCTAGGGGCTCATGGGGGGCTTCCCCCCACCCAGCAGCCGGTGCTGCGGCGGCCGTGGAGCAGAGGATGTAGGAAAGGGGGCTGGCCCCCTGAGCTTCCAACCTGCTGTGGGGTGCTGGAAGTTGCTGGGGCGGGGGGCCGGGGGAAGAGGGGGCACGCCATGACCTGTTTACCCCAAAACCAGCATGACCCTCCTTCTTCATTTACCACTAGGGGCTTTGCAAACAGGGCATTGTTTGAATTCTTTGACCCCATTCTAGGTAGAGCATCCAGCTACAGAAGGGGGACCCCTGAGACCTTGGAGGATGGGGGCAACCCAGAGATGAGGGAGCATTAAGAGGGGGAACCCCTGGGAACCCATCACTCTGAGACAGAGCTGGAAGAGAAGAGACCCCTGGGACCTTCCAAATCCCGGGCACCCATAAGTGGAGGACCCTGGAGAGGGGAACCTGCTGGACCCTCAGCAGCACAGAGAAGCAGAACCTCCCACAAACCCAGAGTAGGGAGACTAGAGAGAGGGAACTCCTAAGAGGGGTTTTATGGGCTGAATGTTGGTGGTTCAGGTTTTTGGGGGCTGAATCATCAAATTTTGGAGGGGTTTTTTTGTTGAAATGTGATGTTTTGGGGGTTTGGGGGCTGCCTTGAAGTTTTTGGGGGCTAAATCTTCGGGGTTTGTTTTTTTTTTTTGGGCTGAATCTTGGTGTTTTAGAGGGGATTTTACACAGGATGCCCAGTGACTTCTAGAGATGGAGTTGGACAGGAGGACCCCCCCCCACCTTGTTTATTCCAGCAAAACAGGATTTTTCATTCCCAACCCTTAGCTGGATGGAAGAGGAGGCTGTGAGGAAGAGGAAGATGCTCTAGAACACCCATGCAGGTGAGGAGGAAGTCACCGCCCCTTTCCCCCTCTCTCCTGCTCCATCTCCCAGCCCAGCATCGCCCCTGGCTGCAGGACAGCCCCGCTGCCGACACCGTCCTGCCGGGGATGAATTTGGGGGGATCTCCTTCTCCTTCCCTCTGGCACAGAATCAAACCCCTTCCTCTCCTTGTCCTTCCTCTCCTTGTTCTCCTTTTCTTCCTCTCCTTGATCCTTTTCCTCCTTTCTTCTCCTTGCTCTTCCCTCTCCTTCCTTCTGTTTCCTTCTTGTTTTCTCCTTCTTCCTTTCCCTCCTTCCTTTCTCTTCTTCCTCCTCTTCCTTCGTGTTTCTTCCTTCTCTTTGTTCCTTTTTCTTCTCTTCCTTTCTCCTTTTTTCTTCCTCCCCTTCTTCCTCCTCTTCTTCCTCTCCCACTTCCTCTCCTCACTACTTTCTTTACATGTTCCTTCCTCTTATCTCTCATTCTTCTTTCTCCTTCTTCCTTCTCCTTGCTCATTTTTCTCCTTTTTCTTTTTTTTTTCATTCCTTCTTCTCTTTCTTCCTTCTCTTTGTTCTTTCCTCTCCTTATTCCTTCCTTCCCCAGACAATGAGCTGTGGAGAGAGACCAAAGAGGACAAATTCCCCCAGCAGAACCTCGTGGAAGAGGCCGTTTTGAGTGGCTTCATGGCGCAGGAATTCAACGAGGAGGAAAAGCCCCGGAAATCCCACACGAGGGGGGGCTGCAAACCCAGCCCATGGAGTTCTGAACAGGAAAGACCCCCCCTGTGCCGGGAAGGCGGCTGGAACTTCAGCCAGAGCTCGGAGCTGGTGGTCCAGCAGCGGCTTCACAACAGAGAGAAGCCCTACAAGTGCTTGGAATGTGGGAAGAGCTTCAGCCAGAGCTACCACCTCATCCGCCACCGGAACATCCACACTGGGGAAGGGCCCTACAGGTGCAGGGAATGTGGGAAGACCTTCAGTGATGCCTCCACCTTCGCTGCCCACCAGCGAGTGCACACGGGGGAACGTCCCTACAAGTGTGGGCAATGTGGGAAGAGTTTCAGTCAGAGCTCCAACCTCCTCACCCACCAGCGCCTGCATACGGGGGAACGGCCCTTCAAGTGCCCTGACTGCAGGAAAAGCTTTGTCCGCAGGTCCGACCTTGTCATCCACTGGCGCATCCACAGCGGGGAGAAGCCTTACGAGTGTCCTGAGTGTGGGAAGAGGTTTCGGAGCAGCTCAGTTCTCATCAGGCATCAGCAGACACACACAGAGGGGAGGCCATACGAGTGTCCTGAGTGTGGGAAGAGGTTTCGAAACAGCTCACATCTCATCAGGCATCAATGGACGCACACCGGGGAGAGGCCCTATGAGTGTCCTGAATGTAGGAAGAGATTCAACCAGAGCTTTGCCTTGATCAGACACCAACGGACCCACCAGTAAGGGAAGCCCTATGAGTGCCGCGACTGTGGGAAGAGGTTGAGTCAAAACTCCAAGCTCATCACCCACTAGCATCTGCACACTCAGGAATGGCCCTACAGCTGTGGGGAATGCGTGAAGAGCTCCTGCCTGAATTACCATCAGATGATCCACACAGGAGAACGGCCCTACCAGTGTGAGGAATGCAGGAAAAGTTTCAGTGATGGTTCCATCACCCACCAGTGCCTGCACACTAAGGAATGGCCCTACAAGTGTCAGGAATGTGGGAAGAGCTTCAGCATCAGCTCCTACCTGATCTGCCACCAGAAGACCCACAGCGGGGAGAAGCCTTACAGGTGTCCTGAGTGTGGGAAGAGGTTTCAGAGCATCTCAGTTCTCATCAGGCATCAGGGGTAGAGGCTCCTCCGCTGTACCAGCTTCAGGAAGAGCTTCAACTGTAGCTCCAAGCTCGTCACCCACCAACACATCCACATTTGGGAGAAAGCCTGTGAGTGTTGGGAGTGTGGGAGAAGCTTCTCCCGCAGTTCTGCCTTGACCTCACACAAATGCACCCACCAATAAGGGAAGCCCTATGAGTACCCCTGCTGGGGGAAGAGCTTTGTCTATTGCTTCAGCTTCTCCACGCGTTGGAGGCCCAACATTGGATGATCCAGTGACCCACATTGTGGAGAGATCTGGTGATCCATGTTCAGAGCAGGGATGTATTCAAGAAGACACTTTTTTTGAGGCCTGTGACCAAATAGGGACAATTTGAGGATTAGGATGTTCCCCAGGTGACCACCAGAGACCCTCAAATGACCCCTACTCTAATATAAATGAGTTCCAAGAAGTGATGGGAATATGTAAAAGAATTCGAGGGGAATGTTTAGCATGTATGTATGAGTTTGGGAAATGTATTAATATGTATTAGTTATATAGATACAAATGAATATGTTAGATAGCTGAGTGTGTGATAGGGGTAGATATCCCCTGTGCACACCTGGCACCGAAATAAAGTAAAGCTGCTTTCTAATAGTGAAATTACAGAGTTAAAGAGTTTAGTTCCCGATTTTCAGTCACATTTTCTTGTTGCCAAGCTCCCCCTCCACGTGCAATCCCCAGTGCCAAACATGTGTTGACACTCCAAAAGCAGCCGGGCTGTGCAGTGGGAGGTCCCTGTGTCCCCACCTTGCACATCAGTGGGAGCTCCAGTCCTTGAGGGGTGTCCTTATTCCAGGGAAGAATCTCCACATCCGTCTCCCCCTAAGAATGGATACATCAGGAGACACCACAGTTAAAATTTGGGATGGGGCTTTTATAGTCTGAAGTCTTGCACTGTCAGTCAGATGTGCTCAGGCAGCTGTGCCAGCTCAGCAGCTTTGGATAAATTATCAGTGGAATCACTTGATTGTTCCTTTATCCTGGTATTTTAACAGATCTACTGTATCTTACCTCACTGCCATTCAACCCCAAAAGCAGTGGGAGCCCCCTTCTTCATTTACTGCTTGGCATGTATGCAAACAGGGCATTGTTCGTGTTGTTTGACCCCATTTGAGCAGAGCATCTGGCTAAGGACCCCCGTGGGATGCCCCTGCCAACTGTCGCACCCCCAGTTTTCCTTATTCTCTCATCCATTTCCCATGGTCCCTGCAATCCCCAGCTCCCCCCACAGCTTGGTTTTGGGGTGTCCCCAACACCCCGGTTCAGTATTGGGAACTCAGCCCCTTCACACTCAGTCTGGAAGCCAAAAGACCCTCTTCTCCACCCTCTCACACCCCCTTCCAATCATACCTCCAATCTCCAGGTTTCCCCAGAACTTGGTTTGGGGATGCCACCCACCTCCTACTATGGGGGTCCGACTTGCCCCTTTCACTGAGCTTTGTGGCTCCCATATCCGTCCCACTCCGTTTATGGCTCCCAGACCACACCCTCCACCCCTCTCCCATCGTC
>NW_008235750.1:100485-104669 GCF_000691975.1 Corvus brachyrhynchos | reverse complement strand
GCGCCGAGCGCTCTGCACGGCTGAGCGCTGCCTCAGGGGTGGGGCTGCAGCAAGGGGGGACACCCTGCTCCAGCTGGGATGTCCCGCAATCGGGGGACCCCCACAAGCGGTTATAACGCCTCCGGCATCGGAGGAACCATGGGGTCACCCCAACCCCACAAAATGAAGGCAGGGGACTTCCACAAGCTATTTATTACCTGAAAATTGGCAGAAAGGAGCAGGATTCTCCCCAAAATGGGTTCACCTCATCCTACATTACTGCAGCCCCCGAGAATGGGGGAGAGTCACCTCAGCCCCCGAAAATTAGCAGTATATTCCAAAAAGCCATTTATAACGCCCCAACACTAGCAGAAATCAGCAGGGTCCTCCCCAAAATGGGCTACCTTTATCACTCCCTCTGGGGCCCCCCTCCCAAGTGCCAAAGTCACGTCTCCCCCCTCCCACTCCGGATTCTGGGTACCCCAAAAACTCCCTCAGGATGGGGGGTGCCCAGAAATCCCCTCAGGAATGGGGAATATCCCAAAATCCCTTCAGGAATGGCAGTTACCCCAAAACCTCCAGATTTGGGGGGTACCCTGAAATACCCTCAGGGACACGGCCCCCCCCATCCTGAACATCCCGAATCTTTCGCTATCTTATTCCAGATCCCTTCCCCAGCCCTCCCAAACTTCATTCCAGCCCCTAACCTGCATCCCACCGCTCCCAATCCCAATCCCACTCCTCCTGGATATGAAGGTCCCTTTTTCCAAGCCCTATTTCCTCCATCCCACCCCATCCCATCCCATCCCATCCCTCCCAAACCCCATTCCTCTCTTCCAAACTCCATCCCACTCCTCCCAATCCACATCCCACACCATCACAAACCCCATCCCACCCCTCCTAGGGGTTTTGGGGGTGCTGTGGGATTGTGTAATTTTTGGGGTGGAATTGAGCCATTTTGAGGTGGGATCATGCCCTTCTGGGGTGGGATCAAGGTATTTTAGGTTGGGATTGAGTCATTTTGATGTAACAGATTGATCCCTCTTGGATTTGGGGCGCAAAAGCAATGGAGAAAACTCTCCCACATCTCCCCAAATATTCCCCTGAACCCCAAAATCCCAGTAAAATGGTGGAGGTTTAGAGGTCTTCATTCAATTTCTTTATTTTCACCCCAGTCTCAGGTGTTTTTAAGGGATGATCAGGAATCAAAAGAAAATCAAGGCCAAAATAAAAAGATTTACATGTCAGCATGGTGTGAGTATCCATGGGGTTGGGTTGGGTGGGTGGAAGAGCCTTTTTTAGAGGGGTCTCCACCCCACTGTCTTCAAAATTTTGGTCTTTGCCCCAGTCTATCACCATCTGGCTGTGCAAGACAATCATGGGCCACAGAGAATTAGAATAGTGGAATTATTTAGGTTGGAAAAGACCCTAAAGATCATCCAGTGTTGCTTGACACCACAGGAAGAAATGATTGGACAGAGCAGGTGAGACTTGTTGGGGTTTAAAGCCAACAAATCCACTCTTCCCAATGAATTTCTAATGTCAGCCTTTGTCCCAATGGATGCTCCTGTCCCTGTGTTGATCCGCATGCCTGTGGGGAAGAAGGAGGATGCGGAGACCACATGCCAGGTGTCTTCCAGTGTGGATCACCAGAAACATGGGTCACCAGGCCTCAGCCCAACATGGATCCTCCAGTGTTCTTCCTGGAGCTGGGGCCCTTGTAGGGCTTCTCTTACCAGTGGGTCCGTTGGTGTGAGGTCAAGGCAGAACTCTGGGTGAAGCTCTTCTCACACTTCAGGCACCTGTAGGGCCTCTCCCCGGTGTGGACGCGCCAGTGTTTGATTAGGTCAGAGCTACGAATGAAGCTCTTCCCACAATCAATGCAGCGGAAGGGCCTCTCCTCCGTGTGCATCCGCTGATGCATGAGGAGATCAGAGCTGGTCCGAAAGCTCTTCCCACACTCCCCACACTTGTAGGGCCGTTCCCCAGTATGGACACGCTGGTGGATGACAAGGCTGAAGCTGCGGTTGAAGCTCTTCCCACATTCCAAGCAGTTGTATGGCCGTTCCCCAGTGTGCAGCCAGCGGTGGCTGATGAGGTGGGAGCTCTGGCTAAAGCTCTTCCCACATTCCAAGCAAATGTACGGCCGTTCTCCAGTGTGGAAGCGCTGGTGGTATATGAGGCTGGACTTCTTGCTGAAGCTCTTTCCACATTCCAAGCACTTGTAGGGGCGTTCCCCTGTGTGAAGGCGCTGGTGGACACCAGGTCGGAGCTCTGGCTGAAGCTCTTCCCACATTCCCCACACGTGTAGGGCCGTTCCCCAGTGTGGATCTTCTGGTGGCGGATCAGGTGGGAGCTCCAGCTGAAGCTTTTCCCACATTCCAAGCACTTGTAGGGCTTCTCCCTCTCATGAAGCTGCTCATGGATCACCAGCTCTGAGCTCTGGCTGAAGCTCTGGCCACCTTCCTGGCACAGGGCGGGTCTTTCCTCCTCAGAGATCCCTCAGCTGGGTTTGCAGCCCCTCCTCATGTGGGATCTCCAGGGCTTTTCCTCCTTGTTGACTTCCTGTGCTGTGGAGCTGCTCAAAATGGCCTCTTCCACGAGCTTCTGATGTGGGGATTTGTCCTCTTTGGTCCCCGTGCACAGCTCATTCCCTGGGGGAGGAGGGAAGAAGGAGAGGAAGGGAAAAGGAGAGGAAGGAAGAAGAGGAAGGAAAAAGGAGAGGAAGGAAGAAGACAGAAGAGGAATAAAACAGAAGAAGACAGAAGAAGAAGACAATGACGATGACGACGACGACGAAGATGATTACAACAACGATGATGATGAAGAAGAAGCAGAAGAAGAAGCAGAAGAAATGAGTGAGTCAAAGGAACAAGGAGAGGAGGGATTGAGGAGAGAGGAAGGAAGGAAGAGCAGGAAGAGGGAGAGGAAGGAAGTGAGGAAGGCAGAAGGGGAAGGAATGAAAAGGAAGGAGAAGAAGGAACAAAAAGAATGAAGAAGAGGAAGAAGAAGAAAGGAGAGGAAGGAATGAGGAAAAGGGAGGAAGGAGCATGAAGAAAAAGGAGGAAGGAGAGACAGGAAAGAGAAGGAACAAGGAGAAGAAAGGAGAAGGAGAAACATGGAGAAGGGAGAAGGAAGGAGGAAGAAAAGAGGAGAGAAAGGAGATTTGCCTCTGTGCCATAGGGAAGGGGAAGGAGATCCCCTCAAATCTGTCTCTGGCAGGACAGCATTGGCAGCGGGGTTGTCCTGCAGCCGGGGGCGATGCTGGGCTGGGAGATGGAGCAGGAGAGAAGGGGAAAGGGGCACTGACTTCCTCCTCACCTGTCTGGGTGTCCCAGGGCATCTTCCTCTTCGTTGCAGCCTCCTCCTCTATCTGGTCAAAGTTTTGGAATGAGAAATCCTGGTTTTGGTGGAAAAAACAAGATGTGAGATGTGCTGGATTGGATATTCCTCCTGTCCAACTCCATCTCTGGAAGTCACTGGGCATCACACTAAGACACAGCCCCCAAAACCCCAAGATTCAGCAAAAATACCCTCTAAAGTAGGAAATTCAGCCCCAAAAACTACAAAGCACCAAGATTTAGCCCAAAAAACAACCAAAATACGAAAACTCACCCCTCAAAAACGTCTAAAGATCAAGATTCTGCCAAAGAAAAATCTTTCAGGAGTTCCCCCTCTCTGGTCTCTCCACTTTTGTGTTTCAGTTTCCCCTTGTCCAGGCTGCTGGGGGTCCTCCGTGTATTGGAGATCCCCACTCTCAAGGACCCCAAGGGTCCTGAGAATCCCAGAGGTCTTCCTGATTTGGGGGTTATGGTGGTCGCTCTTATCTGGGCTGCTGGAGGTCCAGTGGGTCCCCCCATCCGAGGTCCCCCTGCTTAGGGATACAGGGCGTCTTGGGAGTCCTGGGGACGTTTGTTCCCTGACTCTCTGCTTCAAGATGCTGGGGGTTCCAGAGCTCCCCGCACTCTGGGTTTCCCACTTCGGTGCTCCTTGGGGGAGCCCTCTCCAACCTATCCCCTTCCCCTGGCTGCCGGCGGTGCCCCCTCTCTGGGTACTCCGCTTCTGGCTCCCGAGCGTACCCCCTCTCCAGGCTTCTCCGTCTCCGTGCTCGACCCCCTCCAGGCTGCTGGGGGTCCCCCAGCTCCGGTATCGCCCCTCTCCGGCCTCCCCTCTCTGGGGCTCCCCCCACACACCTCGGCTCTTCC
>NW_008235750.1:86808-100410 GCF_000691975.1 Corvus brachyrhynchos | reverse complement strand
ACCGCCGGGGCTCTGCCGGCAGCCGCCACCGGGACCACGACAAAAACGCCACCTCCCGGAGACCCTTCAATATCCCCCCAAGGCGCATTTCCGGCTCAGCTTTGGAATCCCGGAAGATCCAAAGATGAAAAGATCCCAGAAAAACTCTCCCAGGAAACCCCCCCCATGATATTTGCGGCGAGCTCCCGCTCCCCGGTCACCTGCGGGATGCGGAGGGGAGGACCGATGCTCCCAGAGCGGGGGGGCTGCACTTACAATGAGCTGTGGACTTGTGGCTCCCCCTCTTCCTGCCCCTGCTCCTCCTCCTGCTCCTCCTCCTCTCTCTGCCTCGTCCTTTCCTCCTCCGGCTGCTTCTTTTGCTGCTGAGTATTGGCTTCTCCTCTTCGTCCTTCATCCGTCCTCCTCCTGCTTCTCCTTCTTCATCTCTTCTTCGCCTCTTCTTCCTGCTCTTCCAGGCACCCTGGATGTGCGTACAGACTGGGAAAGGAGAGAGTAGAGAGCAGCTGCAGGAAGGGACCCGGGACCTGATCGATGCCCAGTTGGATCTGTCAGCAGTGCCCTGGCAGCCAGGAGGGCCATCCGTGTGCTGGGTGCAACAGGCCCAGCATCGCCAGCCGGGCCAGGGACGGCACTCACGGACAAAACAGTCTGGTGGGGATAGGAATTGAATTAATTACCTATCAAAATCATAGCAGGATAATGGAAAGTAAAATAGATCTTACAAACACCTTCCCCAACCCCCTCCCTCCTTCCCGGGCTCTCCCTTCTTCCAGTGGCACAGGGAGACGGGAATGGGGGTCACGGTCAGTTCATCACATCTTGTTCCTGCTGCTGCTCAGGGAGACAAGTTGGGAGTCCTTCCCCTGCCTCAGCATAGGTCCCCCACAGGGTCACAAGTCCTTGCAGCAAAGCTGCTGCAGGGTGGGCTCCTCTCCCCAGGGATCCACAGGGATCCCAGCACAGGCTTTCCATGGACTCACATCCTTTTCGGGCATCCGCCTGCTCCAGCGTGGGCTTCTCCAGGGGCTGCAGGGGAATCTCAGCTCTGGCACCTGGAGCAGCTCCTGCCCCTCCTTCTACACTGCCCTGGGTGTCTGCAGTGTTCCTCTCGCATGTTCTCGCTCTGGTCTTCTCTGGAACCAATTCGATCTGCCCAAGAACTTTTTCCTTCTTGAATCCATTATCCCTGAGGTGTGTCTTGGGGTGATTTTATAATACTGTATTCCCCTATTGTCTGCTTACTGCCCAGAAATGGGTCCCTCAGCTTTAGGCTGGGCCCGAGGGAAAGGGGGGGGAAGCCGACCGAATTCTTCAGCGTGGTTTGCGTTCAAGGACTCACACGCTCCCCCACATTCTTACTGCTGCAGAGCTGAGGGATCACCTTCCTGGTTTTAGCTAACCTGTTAGCTGAGGCAAGAATTTTTCCCAGGACTGCATACCAGCATACCAAAATCCTCTGGAAATTTTTCTTCTTCTTCTGGAACTGTTTGGCCTAGCTGTGGTCTGAGAACCAGGTCATTGGACCCCACGGACCAGTGGGGAGGCTGCAGGGATGCCGCATCCTGGCCTTGGACCTCGGGAGGGGCTGAGCCAGCTACAGAGGGAACTCTAAGTCCACCAGCTTTCTCTGCATCAAGGAAGTTTAATATTTTAACAGCTATTCATTTTTCCTGTGCCCTGCTGGCAGTTTGTTTGTTAAATAAATATTTTTTTTCACTTTTCTCCAAGCAATTCCTTTCGTACTGGTGGGGGAGGGAGTGCTGAAAACCTGTCTTCTGTGGAGGAGATGTTCCTTCCAGAGTGTTTCCCCCTAAACTTGTCTCTAACTGAGACAAGGTGTCACTGCCATCTCTGTTTGACCCACCCTTGGCCAGTGGTGTGTCCGTCCTGGCGCCAGCTGGTGTTGGCTCTGCTGGACACAGAGAAGCTTCTGGCAGCTTCTGGCAGAAGCCACCCCTGTAGCCCCCCTGCCACCAGAACTTGGCCACACAAACCCAATACAGGCACTAATGAAAGAACTCTGGAAGCCCTTTGCATTCCCTTTGGGAACTATTGGTCGGCCACCCCTCATTCACAGGTCCCACCTGGCCTGCCCCATTTGTCCTGCAGGACAGGAAGAAAAGAGAGAAGAGAAAAGAAGGAGGAAGGAGAGAAGGAGGTAGAGAAAGAGCCAGAAAATGGGATCCTGGGAACAAGAGAGGGATGGGGAGATACTTCAGGATGGTAAGAGAGACAGAGAAGTGGAGAGGGGTATCTGTGGTTACTGCAGGCCCTGCTTTTTGCACGGATGACGTATGGAGACCTGGTAGCACCAAATTCTGCTGGTGGGCTCCTGAAGTGGATGTCAGTGCCTTTCCTTGGGAAGTACAACACCTGGGCCCATTGTTGCTGTGCAGGTGATGGCTGCCCAGAGGAGGGAAAGGCCGGCAATAGCTTTCTGTCCTGGCACCTTTTGTGTGGGAGCAATCCTTGAGCTTGCTTGATCTTGGGAGATGGGTTCAGGAGGAGGTAAGAGCAATCTCAATAACCCACCATCAAAATTTGGAGCCCGGCTCCCTGGTCAACCTCAGAGCTAGGGCATCCCCATGTACAGGAGGCTTTTCCCCGCCTCCTGCTCACCTTGTGCAGGTAGAGGAAGGATGATGAGCCCCAGCATGAATCCCCCCACTCCTGTTGCCATCTAACTGCAGCTCCACCCTGAGCACCCCAGGGAACTGTTGGGAGAGGTACAGAGGATGTCATGGGACCCCCCTTCACATCTCATTCCCTCATTTCCACCTTTCTATGCCTTTTCCACAGTACCTCCAATCCCCAGCTGCACCCTAAACTCTGTTTGAGGTCCCAGCCCCCTCCCATTCCCCACACTGTGTGTCTGAGCTCACCTAAGAGCTCCTCACCCACACCTGGATGAGCTCCTCACCCATACCTGGATGTGCTCCCGGCACCACCAGTACCACCAGAATGGCCCCAGCTCCCAGGAAATGGAAAACAAAGACGTGATTGGTGGCAGCCAACATGGCTTTACAAAGGGGAAATCATGCCTGACAAATTTGGTGACCTTCTATGGCAGGGCTACAGCATTGGTGGATGGGGGCAGAGCAACCGATGTTGTCTGTCTAAATTTATGCAAAGTGTTTGACACTGTCCCTCATGACATCATTGTCTCCAAAGTGGAGAGACATGGATTTGATGAATGGAGCATTTGGTGGACAAAGAACAGTCTGGATGGCTGCATGCAAGGAGTTGTGGTCAACGGCTCATTGTCCACGTGGAGACCAGTGACCAGTGGGGTCCATACTGGGGCCAACACTGTTCAGCATCTTTGTCAGTGACATGGACAGAGGGATTGAGGCACCTGCAGCATGTTTGCTGATGACACCAAGCTGTGTGGTGCACCGCACACTGGAGGGAAGGGATGGGCCATCCAGAGGGACCTTGACAGGCTTGAGGGGTGAGGCCGATGAAACCCTCATGAAGTTCAACAAAGCGAAGTGCAAGGCCTTACACCAGAATCATGGGAATCCCAGACATACCAGCAGGCTGGGTGGTGAAATGATCAAGAATGGCCCTGTGGAGACTTTGGGGTGTAGATGAAAAACTCAGCAGGTGCCTGCAGTGAGCACTACCAGCCCAGAAACTAACAGAGTTTTCGGCTGCATCCAAAGGAATGTGGCCAGAAGATTGAGAGAGGTGACTCTGCCCCTCTACTCTGCCCTTGTGAGACCCCATCTGGAGTCCTGCGCACAGGTCTGGTGTCCCCATCATAAGAAGGACTTAGAACTGTCAGAGAAAGTCCAGAAGAGGTCACGAAGTGGGTTAGAGAACTGGAGTACCTTCTCTATGGAGCCAGGCTGAGAGAGCTGGGGCTGTTCAGCCTGGAGAAGACCAGGTGGTGTGGAGACCTCAGAGCACTTGTGCTAGTTCTGGCTGGGGTGGAGTTAATTTCCTTTGCCAATGCCAGTCCAGTTTCCTTTGCACAGGCAGCAGTGGAGCTGTGTTTGGGGTTGTGCTGAACACAGGGCTGAGAACACAGATATGGTTTGTTTCTTGCTGAGCTCAGCCAGAACCGAGGCCTTTCCTGCCTCTCATACGGCCACAGTGGGGAGGGGGTGCATGGGAAGCTGGGAGGGGTCACAGCCAGGGCAGGTGACCCCAACTGACCCAAGTGTTATTCTAGACCTTATGGCAGCATGCTCAGGATATAAAGTGGGGGGAAGAGGGAAGAAGGGGAGGACATTTGCTGTGGTGCTGTTTGTCTTCCCCAAGCCAGTGCCTCTTCTCCCCTGCTTATCCTTCCAAAAGAGCCTTTAACTATCCAACAGGGTACTCCAATCACAGTTGTCTCATCCCACCAGGTTTCACTTATGCCAGTGATGTCAAATCTCTGGCAGTGGGCCAAAGCTTCCAGCCCATCTTTGTTACTCATGCTGCATGCATTAATGTAGAAACATTTCAGGTGTGGTACATTGTGGCAGGATTGAGAGATCCTATTAGTGCTCCTTCCCTCAAGTTTTGGCACTCCATCTCATTGCTCATCACTGGTGAGCCTGGTTTTGTCCATTTCCCCCTTCTAAGCTCATTCAAAGCTCTGTCAACAAGCCCCACTGGCTCCTGTGCTAGAGCTCTTTTTCCCCTCTGAGAAAGGTGAATCCCATCAGGTGTCAGTAGACGAGGTGTTGAATAGATCATCCCATGGTCAAATAACCCAATTTTTTCCAATTGCATCAGCCTTGGACCCACACATTGATGGATCTTGCCTATTCCTATCAATATTATTCCTTGTTACCAGAAGGATCGAAGAAATCACTACCTGTGCTCCTGATCCTTCAACCAATTGTCTCAAGGCCTTGAAATCGCTTTTGATTGCCCTCAGATTTCTCTTTGTAATTTCTGTATATATCTCTGCCAGATTGAAAAACCAATAGCAGATAGTAATCAGAAGGCCTTACTAGACTGGAGAGTTTTCCAGAAGTGTCCCTTACCCAAGCCCCTAGGAGACTGCAGACTTCCCTGTGAGTTGGGTCCTGTCTGCCAATTGGGCCCTCCGTTCTCCTTAGCAGGGAGTGTCCTATTACAGCTACCCTTCTTTTCCTCTTAACAGAGGAGATTGTGATGCAGGGTACAGGTGGTGTTGCTTTAGGAGGCTCCTCTATCCCAGAAGCACCTTCACCCACCTCATCAGCTGGTGGCCTCTTACCTCATCAGTAAGAGGCCACCAGGGCCTCTTACTTGTTGTAGAAGGTCCAGGTTTTCAGATGGGGGAGGAACCTCCCTCCTGGTACATGCCATGACTCTCTTCCAGCCTTCATCTTCAACAGACCCTTGACCTTGCAGGGTTCTGAGTCCACCTGCTTCTCCATGACAACAAAGGTTCAAGTCTCTGAGAATCTGGAGACTGGAGTGTCTCTGAAAATAACTGGTCTAAGTTGGGCTTCTTGTGTTTACTGTCTGTTTAGGATTTGGGTATTTTGTATTCATTCTTTTCTATGCTGTGCGGATCTTCAGGGCCATGCTGAGGATCCCCTCTGGGCAGGGACAGCACAAAGCCATGTGCTTCCCTCACCTGACTGGTCTCCCTGTTTATCAGCACTTCTGTGTTTGTTTACCTGAAGCCCCGCTTCACCTCCTCCCCACTGCTGGATCTGGTGGTGTCAGTTCTGTACTTGGTGGTACCTCCAGCACTGAACCCCCTCATCTACAGCCTGAGGAACCAGAAGCTCAAGGATGCCCTGAAGAAACTTAGGACTGGATGCTTTCCAGCAGCCACAGCCTGCCTGCTGTCCTCTGTCAGTGAGTCTCAGTGCATGTCATGGCAGATCAAGTCTCTTTCCTTATTTACAGATTTTTTCTTCCCCACTTGTGATGTTGTTGTCTTGAAGAAGAAATGTCATTACTCATCCCCTCCTCCTTTGTCATCCACCAAGCTTGTGTGACCCGGAGACATTGTGTGAATAGGGAGACTCACATGGTATTCAAATGAAATAAATTAACCTGCAGCAATTTTGTTTTGGCCTTGAGATCCATCCTCAGCAGAGCGGGAATGAATGAGAAATGAGAACAGTTTTCTGGCTGCATCAGCCTTGTAATAGGCCCTGTGCCTGGAGCAGGAGGAGCTCTTTAGGACCACAAGGGCTGGGACTTTTGTTAGCCTGGGGATAAGGGATAGCAGGAGAGGCTACAGAGCTCTCAGGATCTCCTGGAGAGGAGAGCAGGGCACACAGGGAGCCTCCTTTTCCTTTGGCCAAACATCTTCCCCCATCTGTGGGGCTGAGTCCTCTCTGAGCTCCAGCTGCTGCTGAGCCCTTCAGAGGGACTGAGGACACGGGGCCACTGCCCAGAGCACCCTGCCCTGAACAGTCATGTGGGGCCAGGCCCTTGGTGCTGGAGAGAGCTCAGACGAGGTGGGAGAGCTTGGAGGGAGCTGGGCTGGGCTGGAAAGAACTGGGGAGAGAAAACCTTTAGTGTCCATCTCACTCTGTGTGACCATGCAGGGGAGGACTCACCCCAGGGGTTTATGGTGCAGAGCCAAGGCTTGTGGAAGGGATCAAAGATTTCAAAGTGCCTGCGAGAGGAGGCTGCTCTGTGCCCTTGGTGGCAGGGACAGAGCAGGGAGGGGGCCCAGGACATTTGTCACCCGCAGCCTCTGTGCCCAGCCATTGCCAGCCCTGGCTGCTCAGCCCAGGTTTGCAGGGGAGTTTGGCCGTGCCCCAGCTCCATCCTCCTGCGGGGCTCAGGGCCTGTTCCCGGCAATGGCCCAGAGCCCGGCAAAGCCTGGGGCAGGGCTGTCTGTGCAGGCCCACAGGTGCCACAGCCTGTGCAGGAGCTGGGAGCGGCTGCCAGCAGGGAGGCTGTGGGGCACAGAGTCCCAAGGCTGCTGTGGGCACCATGGCACAGGGGCTGTTCCCACCCGCAGTGCTCCTGTCCTGGGCTGGGCCTGCACAGGGGGACTGTGGGGACATGTGAAGGGAGCAGGACTGGGATGTCACAGGACAGGTTACAAACAGGAGCCATGAAGACGCTGCCAGGAGGTGACAGCAAGGCCAGCAACAGACAAGGAATTTCTGTGCATTGTCTGTGCTGTGCAGGGCTGCTTCAGAACAGGGAGGGGGATTTAATACCAGCAGACACTAGTACTGATGTTGAGGGATGCAATGGCTTCTTTGCCTGAGTCTTTACTGGAAAGGTCTCTCAGGTCTCTGTGTTTAGTGAAGGGCTTCAAGGAGGAGGAAAGCATGTATTGGCAGGAACCTCACTGAGGGGAAGAAGGGGTTAAAAGCAGAAGATTTTGCAAGGAAGAAAAGAAAGAGTTGTTTTTGCTCAAAGATGACCTTGCAGCTGAAAGATGCTAATATTCAGTGGGGGAGATTTCACATATTGTGGTTGCTTTGGGTTGTTTTCTGTCTGCTTTGAGAAGTGGAATTTCTGCAGAAGATAACAGGATGTTGTAAAAAAGACCTGAAAAGCATTTTTCACAGGCCTAGGCCTCCTGGTGAGAGGGAAGAGAGATAAGAAGCTCAGAGATAGTAAAAACACAGCCTTGTGAAGGAATGTGCCTGTGATAGGCCCTGTGATGTGTTAAGGCAGGGAACAGGGTTGGTGTGCATGCTTTTTGCCCCTGTTAAGATGGAATAAGCTTAGGAGTATACGTGTCCCCATTTTGCTAGCATGGCGATAGAATAAAATCTACTCTTTATACTTCAGCTGTGGGTTTTGGCCATCTTGGTTACCTGCATATCTTCAGTTCACCCACTCATGAAATCCCAGAAGGACAAATGCCAGTATCAGCCCCTGTAATGGCACAGGCTGGAGCTGCCTGGCTGGGAGTATCCCTGTGGGAAAGGTCTTGGTGGACAGGGAGCGGGGCAGGAGGCAGCCATGTGCCCTGGCAGCAAGGAAAGCCAGGAGCACCCTGGGCTGTGTGACCAGGAGATCAAGGATGCGGATTATCCAGGTTACTATGCCTTGGTTTTGGTTCCTCAACACACAAAAGATGTCCGAAAGCCTGAGCAGGTTCAGTGAAGGGCCTCCAAGGTGGGGCTGCAGCACCTTGCGTGTGAGGAGGATGAGGAAGCTGGACTTGGATTGGATCCAGCCACACCCACATTCCCTTCTGAGAAGAGGTTTAGAAAGCCAGGGGGTCCTGGGTATGTTTTGGGGGTGTTGGGGTCCTCTCTGCACCTTATATCTCAAAAGGAGCTTCTCTAATAAACTTTGTCTGAAGCTCCCACTCTGCCCACAACAAGGGGAGCACTGCAGGGGGGCACTGGGGTCACTGGGGACCAGTGATGACCACTGGGAGCACTGGGCACTCCTTCATGTCTCCCAGTTGCCTCAGTCCATCTCCCACTTTGAGTGGGGGCTGTGTGGATCCCTGTGGTTTTAGGGATGGACATGCAGTAAGGATGGACAGCTGGCATTTATTGGGGGGAAGGAAATGGAGTGGGGGGTGCTGAGGGTGCTGGGGGTAGATGCTGAGGGTTTCCAGGTGTGGGGTCGTGGGGTTGCTGGCATTGTCCAAGTGCAGGATGCTGGGTGACAAGGGTGTTGGGGATGGCCATGTAAGGGATGCTGGGAGCGCTGCGTGTACTGGATGTCCAGATGCTGGTGGTTCTGTGTATTGGGGGTGCCCAGGTGCAGGGTGCTGGGTGTTCTGGAGGTGCTGGGTGCACTGGGTGTCCAGATACTGGGGTTGCTGGGTGCTGGGGGTGCCCAGGTGCAGGGTGCTGGGAGTGCTGGGGGTGCTGAGTGGGTGCAGCTCCCATGCTCAGATGGAGATGCTGTTCTCCGTCTCCAGCGGGTTCAGGTAGTTGTATCTCAGCTCAGCCAGGTAGTTCCTCTCCTCAATCCGGTCCCGGATTTCCTCCAGTTGCCCTTGGAAGGCCCGGATGAGCCGCCGGGGTTCCGCCTCCGTGAACCACTCCTCGGGGTACTGTCCCAGGAGCCTCTAGAGGGGACAAGGACATGGACCCTTCCGCTTCAAACCCTTGGTGCCATTTGGGGGTTCTCTGGCAACCTGGTAGCTGTGGAGCAATGGTGGCCATCCCCCAACCTTGGTGGCACCAAAGGTGGTGACACCCACCCTTGTGGACACCTCTTGCAGTTCCCTGGGCCCACAGAGCTGTTTGGGGGGGCACATGGGGACCGTGAGGCCAGACTCACCCTGTCCTTGAGCTGGGAGCTGAGGAGAATGAGGGCCACCAGGATGTTGGCAGTGGTGGCCACTTCGGGGACGGTGTCAAGGAAGTGCTGGAGGAAGGCCCGGCCCTTCTCACAGGGTGGTGGGTGGCGCATGGAGGATGGGGCGTTGGGGACAAAGGCTCCCAGGTCATACTGCAGGGGGAGAGGTCACTGCAGAGAACATCCTCCCAAAAGAGCAAGGGGATGGGTGGGGACATCCCCCCAAAACCGTGAGGGGACAGGTGGGGACATTCCCCTGAAACAGTGAGGAGACAAGTGGGGACATTCTTTGGCATGGGGAGGGGGGGCAGATGGCGACATCTCAGCACAGCAAGGGAGATGGAGGGGGGACATCTCCTCCAGTATGAAGAGGGGATGGATGGGGACATCCTTCTGGCATGAGGACACATTGGATGGGGTTGTAGGATGAGGACATCCTTCCAACACGGAGATAGGATGGATGGGGACATCCATCTGGCATGCAGGGAGGTGTGACATAGACATTGGTTCAGGATGGGCACATCCTTCCTATGCACAGAGGAGTGGGAGGGGAACATGTCCCCAGCATGGCTCGAGGACAGCTGGGGATATCCTTTGGGTCCCTGGCCCATGTCCCACCTGCCCGTTGTTGACAGCTGCGTGCTGCGCCGAGCAGGTGAACATCACCATGGTGAGGAACTTGATGAGCTCTGCCACGGTCTGCAGCGAGGACGGAACACCTGGGTGGGGGTGGCGACAGCCAAGAGCGTCAGGGATCTGCCTGTCCCCTGCCTCCCCTGGGGACATCCTGTGGCAGCTGCAGGTGTGCTACCTGAGGAGGTCCTGCCCAGGAAGCCATTGGTGAAGATGTCCATCACCCAGGCCTGCAGCTCGGTGTCCCCGCTCACTGCTGCATCCCCACCATAGTAGAATGTCACAATGCCGGTGACAAAGCTGCCATAAGGATGAGGTGATTGTGAGATCCTGGAGCACTCCAGGACCACCCTCCACCCCCCGAAGCCAGTCTCACCTCTCAATGGCTTCCCAGAGCCTCATCGCATCATCTCGGTAGTGGTAGTTGGGGACGTGGGACATGCCGCGGTGGCGGATGTCATCGGGGAGGCACAGGGATGTGTAGGTCACCTGCTCCAGGCCTCGCTGCACCACCAGCAGCAGCCCCTCGTAGGTCACCCCTGAGCCCTGGAAGGAGGGCCACCCATGGGTGGGGAGGGAAGGAGAGCCCAGCTTCAGTGTCCTCCAGTGTTCCCAGTACACCCCAGTACTCTGCACTGCTTGCAGGGTACAAGTCCTCCAACTACACACCCAGTGCCCCTGGTACTCCATTATATTCCAGTGCTCTCCAGTGTCCTCCACCACATGTTCTCTAGTGTCTCCCAGGTCTCTCATGCTTCCCAGTGTCCCCTAGTGCCCCCAGTACACTACAGTGCTCCCCAGCAATTCCAGTACACCCAGTGTTCCCAGTACACCCCAGTACTCTGCATAGCTCCCAGTAGCACCCCAGTACTCCTCAGTGTTTCCAGTAGACCCCGGAGCTCTCAGGAGACCCCAGTGCCCCAAATAGAATCTGGTACTTCCAGTGCCCCCAGTAGACCCCAGCACCCCCATGCCTCCCAATACCCCAGAGCATTCAGTGGCCCTCAGTGCTCCCAATAGGCCCCAGTGCTCTCAGGCCCCAGGGCTCACCTTGTCAATGAGGCCACCAGGGTTGATGAGGACACTGCGAGCCAAGGTGTTGATGTGCAGTGTGAAGTGGAAATGGGGCATGAGGAGCTGAGGGGGGAACAAACACCTGGCAGGTGACCAGGGACCCCTCCATGGAGCTGGAGGGGCTGTCAGGTGGGGCATAACTGCCCTCAGATCTGGGGGCAGGGGGGGCAGTGGGTGGCCCTGAGGGGGGACCTTACCTTGAAGAGGGGGTGACAGGTGGGCAGATGGCGCAGGGTGGCAATGGCGAAGACCTCCCCAAAAAGGTGGGTCCTCAGCAGGTGGGTGAGGAGCTGGTGGCTGTAGAAGTCGGCGTTGCGCACCCAGGTCTTGGCCAACAGCCAGTCCCACTCATCATCACTCGGCAGGAAGATGGGGCTGCAGGGTCCTGGCGTTTGGCTGAGCTATGGGACACCACACGGTGGTCTAGGACCATTGTCATCCTCCTGATGGCAGGGTTTGGGGTGGGACATCCCTACCTGGATGGCGATGGGACGCAGGAGTCCATCAGTGCCCTGGTGAAGCAGGCAGAGCGGGGCCGCTACGTACTGCTGGCGTCCGTAAATGGTGTCAGCCGGGATGTCCTCCAGCACCTTGTAGTCCACAATGAAGATCCGACCTTCTTGCAGCTCCTTGCCCAGGTCAGTGCCATCCCCCAGCGAGCCAGCAACCATCTCTGGTGTCACCGGGAATTTGGGCGGCAGTGTGGTGCAGCGGTGGATGATGATGGGGTTGTTGCCATTGAGGAACTGGGAACCGAAGAAGTCATCTTCTTGCCAGTGCTTGGCCACATACTCAGGGACTAAGGGGACGGTCAGACATCAGCACCCACTTACCGACCCTTCAGGGACATCTTGTGAAGCCCTGAGTTATGCAGGGGAAGGGCAGGGGACAGTACACAAGGCACCCACCAATATCCCTGCCCTGTGTCCGGGAGAAGATGGTGCGCATCTCATCCAGGCTGTTCCAGGAGGTGCGTCTCAGTAGGAACCCTGACAGAAAGTGGGAGGCCCCTCTACAGGGCAGAGGGGGACCTCAGCACACCCCTTCTGTTCTCTGGCCCCTTTCCCTGCCATCACCCAGGTCCTCCCTGGCCTCAGGGCACTGCTTACTGGAAGATGAGGAAACCAGTGAAGTTGGTGGCCCTGATGCAGGAAAACTGGATGTTCGAGTCAAGTTCGAAGACGGAGTCCACGCTGAGGCAACGGGGCCAGCCTTGGGCAAAGTTCTTCCACCTGAGGAACAGGGGAAACGGGAGCAGATGTAAGCATCACTGCTGACCAGCCCACCTGGCCAAAGTTGGCCTTGTCCCCATGTCCCTGCTGTCACCGGTAAGCCTCCTGCCGTGCTGCCAGCTCCCGATGACGATGTTCCTTGAGGATCTGAAGCTTGTCATCCACCAGCTTCTTCCCTGAAAGAAGGGAGGTGTCAAAAGTCGGAGCTCTGGACATCAAAAGCAGGATGGGGGCAGGGTGGGTCCTACCTGCGCCCTCCCGCACCTCCACCGTGGTGACCCCCTCCAGCCACTGGTAGCAGGGGAAGCGATACAGGGTGCCGTTGGGGGCTGTCACCCGGACGTCCTTGCAGAACCAGGCGTCCTCCAAGAAGAGCCGCCACTTGTGCAGGCGGATAAGGACAATGGGGCCCAAGTCCTGCCCACAGTGCACAGACAGGTTCTTCTCCTGGAGAGGAGGAAATGACTTCTGAGGGGATGGGCAGATGCCCTGTCGTGGCACCAGGGGACACCAGGAGAGAAGGGGCTCAAAGCATCCCCACTTGATTCCATTGCCTCCAGGACCCTTATCCTCCACCATCCCCTCAAAGTCCTTTTCCTCCATCCCCCCAGAGCACCGTTCCTCCAATCCCCCCCTGACCACTACCCACCATCCTCCCCAAATGGTTTTTTCCTCCAGACCCTGGAACCCCTTTCCTCCATCTCCCTCAAATCCCTTCCCACCATCCCCTTGTATCCCCAGGAAAGTCCATGCAGCCCCTCACATTCCTGGGACAGCCGGTGCCACCCCTCATGTCCCCACGACAGCTCTACCACCCCTTGTGTCCTCATTCCCATCCCCACCTTCCCTGGCTGGAACAAGAAGGGAACGGTGGTCTGGCGGCTCTCGCCGTAGCTGCCCACCAAGGTGATGGAGATGGAGTTGTTGGTCCCAGCTTCCACCATGTCACCTGTTGCCACTGTCACCTTGTAGGTGGCCATGACAAGCTGCAGCTTGTCCCGGAGATGCCTTCAGAGAAGAGTAAGGGGCTGTGGGGTGCAAACCTGCTGTTTTGGGTGATTTGGGTGTCGCAACCCCCATGGCTGTTGTGTGAGCCGGTGACAGGTCCTTCCTCCTCAGGGAGGTGTTATCAGATCACCACTACTGGCCAGCATCCAGTACATCTGATCTCAACGGATGTGGCGATGGGGACATTACCCAAGCGATGGCCCTGGGGGTGGCTGTGAAAACGTTACCCAAATTATGGCCCTGGTGGTGGCTGTGGGGACATTACCCAAGAAACGGTCCTGGGGGCGGCCATGGGGACATTGCCCAAGTGATGGTCCTGGGGGTGCCTGTGGGGACATTACCCAAGAAACGGTCCTGGGGGCGGCCATGGGGACATTGCCCAAGTGATGGTCCTGGGGGTGCCTGTGGGGACATTACCCAAGAAACGGTCCTGGGGGCGGCCATGGGGACATTGCCCAAGCGATGGTCCTGGGGGTGC
>NW_008235750.1:79607-86696 GCF_000691975.1 Corvus brachyrhynchos | reverse complement strand
CCCCCCCCCGAACCCCACGTTCCTGTGCGCCGAGCCCCCCCTGCACCCCATTCCCCTGGCTCTGGCACCACCCTCCATCCTCTTTCCCAGCCATCCCACCTCTCCCAGCCCCCAGCCTCTCCCTTTTCCTTGAACCTGGCACCCCCAGGACCCCCATTCCTGCCTCTCCCAGTCCCCAAACCCTTCCTCAACACCGGTGACCCCTGATCCCTCCTCCCTGGAGATCTCGCCTCTGCCCACCCCTATCCCCACCTTTCCTTGACCCTGGGACCCCCTGATCCGCAATTCCCGAGCACCAGGACTGCCTGATCCACCGTTCCCAGCACAGAACTACCCTGAACCCCCTTTCCTGGCCGTCCCGGCTCTCCAGCCCCCAGCACCCAGTCCCTCCTTTTCCTTCATCCTGGGACCCCCTGCACCCCCATTTGTGCCTTTTCCAGTCCCCAGCTCCCCCTTTCCTTAACACTGGGGACCTCCTTAGCTCCTCTCCCCAGCTGTCCTGGCTCTCCCTAACCCATGACCTCCTTTGCTCAACACTGGGGACCTGCTGACCCTCCCATCCCACCTCTCCCAATCCCTGTACACCCCATTTCCTTGACCTTGGGACTGCTCTGAATCCTCATTCCTGTGCACTGGGACTCCCCTGCACCCCCAGCCCTGGTACTGGCACCCCCCGCACCAATTTCTCCACACCAGGCCCCCCCGAACCCCCTTATCGGGACCCCTTATCCTGCACCCCTTATCCACTAATACTCCCCGGCGCCCCCTTTCCTGGCCATCCCATCGTCACCAGTCCCCAAGCCTTCCCCTCTTCCTTGGCTCTGGGACCTGTTCCTGCTTTTGCCAGCCTCCAGACCTCCTGTTCTTTTACACTGAGGACCTCAGGGTCATCCATTCCCGGCTATCCCGGGTCTCCCCACCCCATGATTCCCCTTTCCTTGAAACTAGGGACCACTGGATACCCTTTCCTGGGCAGAGGAACCCCCTGGAATCCCCATCCCACCTCTGCAAGACCCTGCACCTCCTTGAAATCATCTTCCCCAGCAACATGTACCCTGTGCATCCCCTTATCCTGCACCAATTCCCCCTGAACCCTCTTTCCTGACCGTCCAACCTCTCCCCACCCCCAGCCTCCCCTTTCCTTGAGTCTGGGATCCCCAGATCTCCTAAATCCCCATGTTCCCCCAGTTCTCCACTCCCTACATTTCCCGGCATGAGGCTGGGAATGTAGAATGTGGGAAGAGGGAATGTGGGAAAGAGGAACTTGGAAATGTGGAGCAGCGGGATGGGGTTTCTCCTCCACCTCCTCACCATCCCGTGCTTCCCAGAGCCAGAATCTGGCTGGAATCTCAATGTGGTGTTGGTCACTGTGTCTGTCATTTCTGCCATCATCATCATCCTCATTGGATTCGGCATCAGGGAGCTCAGGTGTGGTAACACCCGGGATGGGGCTGGGAAGGCAGCACAGATCCGCCCAGCAGCATTCTGGGGATCCTGCACTGTAGGGGCTGATCCCACTTTATGTTTTCTATCCTTGTTCAAGCCCCATGAATTCCCAGCCCAGCCCCACAGATCCTATCCCAGCCTCATGGGTCCTCATCACAGCCCCACGGATCTCATCCCATTCCCACAGATCCCACCATTCCCATGGATTCCCCCCAGCCCCCCCCACTCTCCCTGCTCTGGTTGTGCTAGACTCGCAGCATTTCCAGGTCGGGGGTGGCTGTGCCAGGGGCACTCAATCATCCGGGTGCAGGAATCCCAAAGTTCCAGCTCGGTTCTGGCCCTGCTCCAAGGGAGTCCTGTCCAGATACCCCAAAACCACAAACTGGGGGAGGCCTGGGCCAGGCTTTGACAGCACCACAAACAGGAAAGGCAGGGAGTGGGAAACTGGGGAGCTTTTGGGGGGGGAGTCTGAGGGGTCCCAGAGTCAAGGAAAGGGGAGAATAGGGGTGGGAAGAGGTGGGATAGTCAGGAAAGGGGATGCTGGCAGGTACTGGTCCAGGATAAGGGCCCACAGGGTCTCAAGGGAGCCCCAGCATCAAGGAAAAGGGGTGCAGTGACTTGGAGAGGTGGGATGGAGAGTCCAGGGAAAGGAGGGTCACAGGGTGGAGAGGCCTGGAATGGCTGGGAAGGGGAGTTCAGGAGTCCCTGGTGTGAAGGAAAAGGAGTCTGGGAAAGGTAGGAATGGGGGTCCAGTGAGAGACAAGGAAAAGAGGGGACTGGGGCCTGGGAGAGGTGGGATGACTGGGAAAAGTGGGGCAGGAGGATATTGGTTAAGGATAAGAACACAGCACCACGATCTGGGTGATGAGAAGGGGTAATGAAGAACATGTTTTTGTCCTGGCACAGTTCTCTGTGTGAGAGGTGTACCCACATCTTTGGTCCTTGCGAGGCTCTAATATGTGCAGTGGTACTTCAAGCTGAGAAGGACCGTGCAGAGAGCACCGCGATCTGATGGTGCTTTGCAGGTTGTAAAGGAAAGAGGACTGTGCCTTGAATGTGGTGTAAATACAAGTTTCCACAAGTTTCAGGGGCAAGCTCCAGGCAAGCTTGTTGTCCTGGCACAGTTCTCTGTGCAAGACGTAGCTGAAAAGCTTTCCGTTTAGATTCAGACTGCAAGAGAGGCAGAATGTGGTGCTACCTAGTGCTGAGAAGGAAAGAGCATGGCCCAGGCGTGTTTCGGCAGAAGCAGTGTGCTGGGGTGCTTTGCTGCCGGCACCATGCTCTGTGCGAGAAGTAGACGACTGTGTGCCTCTGGGAGAAGGGAAAATGACAGGTTACAAAAGGCGAAGAACGAAGCCTCAGAGCACCCGGCTTGTGTGCGTGTCATACAGGCTGCAAGAGGAGTGTGGCTACCACTCATTTGCCTGCCAAATTCAAGTTAGCAGTCGTAAGGGGGAAGTTCAACGGCAGCTACTTGTGCTGCTGCTACCTATTCCTCTTCCAGCCCTCTGTGGAAACAATTGCACTTTGCTTTTGGCTCCAAGATGCAGAGAACACAACTGTAGATGCAGCAGAGAAGGGAAGTACAAAGTGCACCGGTGAGTTTGACGTGGTTGATGTGCAGCAAGGGGAAGGTGCAGCCCAGTACTGGCTTTTACTTCCAGAGCCTATTTGACAGGAGCAGCTGCTGGATGTTGGCAACAGAGCTGCGAGAGTGAAAAACGGGACAGTCCATGTATGTGATAAGGAAGGTGCATAGTCCCACTATGCTGCGCACAAGTTAAATGTTTCTAGGAGAAGGATGTTTCTTAGAAACGTCTTTTGACCTGACACTTCCTTCTCTGTGAGTTATAGCTGCTTGGACTCGGTGACAGTGAATGTGTATGAAAGTGATTCTGCTGCAAGTATCAGGTTTCACAGGGAAGAGGGAAGGTCAGCAAATGCTTTCTGTTCTGACACCTCTCCGTCTGCTTTACTGTAGCGATGGACTCTGCCACTTTGAGAGAGTGTGATGATTCTCTATATATAGTTGAGAAGGGAAGTGTGAATTACTAGTGTGTTATGTCTAGTTTCTAGAGTCCCCTGCAAAGGGACTATGAAGGACAGTGCTATATGTCTAGTTTCTAGAGTCCCCTGCAAAGGGACCATGAAGGCCAGTGCTGGCTTTTTATTCTAGGATTTTTACTTTGGGAGCAGCTGCTGGACGTTTTGAGGGGGTTTGGGATCTGTAAGAGTGAGAGGTACATAGATGGTACATGGAGCTTGAAGGAAAGTGCATATCTCCAGGGAGTTTGATGCAGTTCAGTGGGCGCGAGTTACATGTTGAGCAGCTGATCGCACAGAAAAGGTCCTAAAAGGAAGAGGCCGTGCTGAAACTGCCTTTACTTTTGCAGCCTATAAACTGCACAGCCAGCAATGAAACGATTTCTCTGCCACTAGGTGCAGAATCACATTCTTTTATGTCTCCAAGAGGCAGGGTGGACAACTGCGCGCTTCCACCGACTGCTCGCACACGACTGGGGCCGCGCCAGCGAAGCGCTTGGCTTTTTCCCCGGCACTGTCAGCGCTCATCGAAACAAGCACACGATGGCGCTGAGGACTTGCAAAAGAAGGCCAAGCACCTGGCGCTGCTCGAAACCACCCCAAGGGCAGAGGCAAGTTGCAAACGTCCCTGCACTCAAATCAACGGTGTCAGGACAAAAAGATTTCCCTCATCTTCCCTTTCCAAGAGCAGACTCTTCTTTGCAATAGTCTCAAACGGCAACACGAACTCCTCTGCCCTAACAAATCTTTTCCCTCTCGCAGATTCTGCCCACCAACTTGAAACCATCTGGCAAAACCAGAGCTCACAACAGTGCCAGCCGAGAAAGCTCTTGCTGCCAACAGCTTCAACTGCACCCATAAAACTTCCATCATACCTCTGCTATCAACACTTTTCTTCTCAGCTCTAATTACCATCCTAAGACTTCATTCCCACAGAATCAGGATACAAAGGGAATGGCACCAGGGACTGCTGACACATTAAAGCTACCAGGAACAAAAAGCTCAACAGCTTGGTGTTTGCATTCCCACTGACAGTTCAACAGCTCTAACCTAGCTGTCAGGAAAATTAATCCACAAACACCAGAGGTTTATGTCCAAAAAGGAGACAGAGGAGTCCTGTTACTTTATTCAAATAAAGGGAGAGGCCATGGGGCATTTCCCCTGGGGTCTCTCAAATTTTTGGAGGGCGCAGCCTCCTTTTTATCCCAATTTCCCGACTGCATTTTCCTCTCTCTTTCCCCATTGGCTGAGGTACTGGCGAGGTACAGACTTCCCGGAATGCCTAATACCTAAGGTTCCCTTCTAATGTATAATCCCCCCTTTATTTTTTAAAATTCTTATGGAATTTATGGTTCTTCCCTTTGTTTCTTTCATCTCTCAATATACAATTTCATTTATCAGCAGACCTACATTTTGCTTGTAAAGACAAATCTCTTTCTTTCCATTCATCAATCTGTGGAACCCTTCTCATTGTTTCTTTTATCTCTCAGTGGTACTTTCATCAACCAGCAGGCCCAGAGCTTGTTTGTAAAGACAAGTCTCTCATTCCTTTCAATCCCTCCTCTTTTATTTTTAATAATTGTCTTTACAAACTGTAGTTATCTTTGACTTAATTTTCTGTTCCTGGGTCTTTCTTGGTTTTGCAGGTATTTGTAGTGACATCATCTTCTGTCCTTTTGTAGCCATCTCTGGATCTGTAGGCATGGCTTCTGCCTGCACCCCCTTGATCCCATGTTGAATAAGTTGCACCGAGCAAGGAATCATGCATGGTAAAAAGCTTAAAGTTGCTACAGCACATAAGAGGGAAAAAAGCATTTGTTTAACCCATAGTCCACCAGGTGACCACGAAAACGTGTCCCATTCCCATCCTTTCCATGTTTGGACCGGTACATGAGCTGATTTTCTTATTCTTTTTGTTATTTGTTTCACTACTTTTCCATTGTCACCTATTTGAAACAGCAGTTTGAGTCATTTAATTTTCTACACACTCCCCCTTCTTCTGCTAATAGATAAACCAAAAGATGAAGTCCAGTCACAAATGCTTTTTCCCACATGTACACCTGTTCTACTTAGACAATAAATGCCTCTTTCAATAGAATGAAGTCGCCATGGACTTTATTCTTCACTCCAAAATCCCGTTCCATTATGGACCTCACTCAGGGTGCTGACCCACCATTTAGGTTTGACCGGGCTGGCCACCCATGGCCAGTTTTCAGATCCTCCCAGTCCTCCTCAGACCCAACAATTGCTAAGGTTCAAGGTTTTTGCTACTTCTTCTCCTAAGACTAAAAAATTATTTCCCCACCTCTGGCCCAAACCTAACTGACAATATAAAGGTAAGATTATTAGAAAAAACATTCTTATGGTGTAATCCAATCTCCTAATCTAATTTTCAGTTTCACATTTTCTGCACCAGCTGTGGCAAGTGAAGGCACAGAAACAGCTTAATATAAAGCAAACAATGACAGTGAAGATTAGTCCCCAGTGACTGGAGGTCTGAGAGGAGGGATGCCCATACAGACTATTCCAGCAGAGTGCGAGAGTGTCAGGCACTGCCTCCCGGCCTTCTCCTCCAGCTGAGATGTGCAAATCTCTGAGGCTTGACTCAAATGTGACGGGTTCACCTGTGTTCAGCTGTCTTGACAGCTGTTTCTGTTGTCAGTGACACTTGGAATGGGCCACGCCATTTCACCACCACTGGCGCTTCTTTCTACCCCTTAACTAGGACTCAATCTCCCTGTTGGATGTTACAAGCAGCAAAGTCCAAAGGTGGGGTCTGTGACAGCTGAGCTTCCTGTCAATGAGATTTCACAAGAGACAGTATCCAGGCCACACACTGTTTTAAATATACATACCCCCCCACTGGGTTGAGAGTTACAAGGGTAAGGAATTCCAAACATCAGTTCAAAGGGAGATAATTGAGTATCTTCCCTGGGTCTGGCCCTTATTATTGCTAAAGCCAGTGGCAAGAGCCATACCTGTGGTATCTTGGTTTCTCTCAGCAGCTTCAGAAGATGTTTCTTTATTTCCCCATTCATTCTTTCAACCCAGCCTGAACTCTGGGGTTGCCAGGGGGTTTGGAGGTTCCACTGTGTTCCTAAAGCAGCCATAACCCTCTGAAGAATTTTTCCTGTAAAATGAGTTCCCTTATCTGAGTCTATTGCTTCCACAATCCCATATCTTGGAATTATTTGTTCTAAACATACTTTAATAACTGATCCTGTAGTTGCCGAAACGGCTGGGAATGCTTCTGGCCACCCCAGAAGATATTTAAACCTTCCTGCTTGGGGCATTTCAGTAAAATTCACCTGGCATCTCTGGAAGGGACGTACGCCCAAGGCCCTCCCTCCCCTGGCAATTTTCTTTATGACCCTGTGATTTGTTTTAGCACAAATCGAACACCCCTCAATTGTTGGGGTCCCTCCCCTACCATGGAGCCCTGGGAGAGGGGCCCTGAGGGGACAGACACGGGGCTTCCCTGCCCCTGCTCAGCCTCGTTCCCATTGGTTGGTTTGTGTTCCCTGCGCGGGCAGAAGGACCCTTGGTCCCGTGACTGGAACAGTTCCTGGGCAGAGCTCCGGCCATGCGGCTGGAGAAATA
>NW_008235750.1:70537-78284 GCF_000691975.1 Corvus brachyrhynchos | reverse complement strand
TAGTCATCCTCACAGTGCACTTTTCACCTTTCTCCCTGGGCATGCGTAGTCCTTTGAGGAATGATTCAGCAGTCTCTGGGATAATCCTTGTCCCCTCTATCTTGACAAGATTAGGGTGAATTTGGCTTCTTAGGTTTTGTAATTAACATCTGCTGTCTGAACTAACATGTGCTGTCTCCCAGTAGTTAACTTGTGCTTACATGAGTTAGTTATTGACTGCCCCTTCCTCAGTTTCTACCCTCCCACTGGGCTGAGAGTTACAAGGGTAAGGACTTCCATACATCAATTCAAAGGGAGATAATTGAGTATCTCCCCTGGGTCTTGCCCTTATTCTTGCTAAAGCCAGTGGCAAGAGCCCTACCTGTGGCATCTTAGTTTCTATCACCAGCTTCAGAAGATGTTTCTTTATTTCTCCATTCATCCTTTCAACCCAGCCCAAGCTCTGGGAGTGCCAGGGGGTTTGGAGGTTCCACTGTATTTCTAAAGCAGCCAGAACCCCTTGAAGAATTTTTCCTGTAAAATGAGTTCCTGTATCAGAGTCTATTGCTTCCACAATCCCATATCTTGAAATTATTTGTTCCAAACATACTTTAATAACTGATCCTGTAGTTGCTGAAACGGCTGGAAATGCTTCTGGCCACCCCAGAAGATATTTAAACCTTCCTGCTTGGGGCATTTCAGTAAAATTCACCTGGCATCTCTGGAAGGGACGTACAGCCCAAGGCCTCCCTCCCCTGGCAATTTTCTTTATGACCCTGTGATTTGTTTTAGCACAAATCGAACACCCCTCAATAGCTCACTTTGCCAGAGTAAGAAGACCCACAGCAGTGTACATTTTGAGGAAGGCTTCTGCCAGTCCTCGGGAGCCCAAATGGCTCCCTTCATGAAGTTAATAACTGTAAGGCCAGAGCTTTTCGTATCCACTGTTTACCATCCCTTGTAAACCAATTATCCCCTTTTTCCTCTGCCCCACTCTTTTTAATTATCTCAAGCTCCTCTGGTGGAAGAGACAGTTCCTCTGGCAGTGGTGCAGTTACTGGGAGCAAGGGGAGGATCTCAGCGATCTCTGGCAACAGTGCAGCTTTCCAAGCCTCCTCATCAGCCAGTCGGTTCCCTCTTGCCTCCCCTGAGCACCCTGCCTGGTGTCCCCTGTTGTGTAGAATTGCCACCTTCTTGGTAAATTCACCACCTCCAATAGGCGAGAGATGAAGCTCTCACGAGCGAATGTTTTTTCCCTGCAGGTTAATAAACCTCTTTCTTCCCACAGTTTCCCAAATGCACGTATCACCCCATATGCCTGTTGAGAATCAGTACAAACATTCACTCTCTTGTCCTGGTACAATTCACAGGCTTTCACAAGCGCACACAGCTCTGCTGTCTGAGCTGACCAGGTGGGTGGTTGATAGTGGACACAAAAGACTGACACTGAAGATGGTGGCAATGACTTCATTGCAAAAACCCAGCCTTTTTAAGCACTTAGCCCGTTATCTGTTTCAATAGTTTTAAAACGTAACAAGCATAATTCAACCAACCACCATACACCATGATGTAAGCATGTGATGGTCAAGCAGCATGTTTTTCTACCCCTAATTCAGCTATGTCTCTTTCCCACAGTCCTTCTCTACTTAGCCGAAGTAACAGGCCCAAGCCATGATTTTACAAAGGTAACAAGGCCTTCATTTTATAAGGTTTTACCTATACACCACATCTCCCCCTTTCTTTGTTTTTTATGGCAAGGGTTGATGTACCCTAATGCCAAAACAGTCTGCACCTGTAAAGCCATTATCTTATTAAGACTGTTACTGGTCATCTGCTAGTCACAGGATAAGGTACATGAAATACAGATCACAATCAATAAAAACCCATCAAGAACAACCATGCCACTTACAAAGAGACCCACAGCATAGGAAAACAAAAAGATAGTGTCCGATGTCCCCAGAGAGAGAGCAGCTTCTTCTTCTGCACTTGGCAGTAAGTGGCTACTGTTTCAAAGCTCATATGGCTGAGGCTCAGGGGCCCTGCTGTTTAGGCAGGACGGAGTCCATTAGCTGGAAATTCTGACTTTAACGTTAGGTGCAGTGGGATGCAAGGCCTCTGTTGGCAGGCTGCCTCTGTGAGCCTCTGGGCACAGCCATGTTCCTGGCAGCCCTACTCCTACTCCTGCCTTGGCCATGAGGGCTGGATGGTGATTGGGTCATTTTGCCTCTCACTGGTCTCATTTTCTTGGAGGCGATCGATGTTTGTCCAGTTGAGCAGGTAACCACGTTAGACCTGTTGGCAATAAAACACATGTGTACATTCTCCCCTAGGTTAGTAAATCAGCTGGGCCTTGCCATTGCACACTCAGTTGTGGATTCTTATGTAAAACCTTTTAGAAATTGGTTCCACGCATGCAAATCTTCAGACTGGTATTGCTCTGCTGGGGATCAAAATTAACGATCTGCTTTCAAAAACTTTAGTGTAAGTACTGTATTATCTAAATGTTCCTGAGGAGCCATATTCCTCCTTCTTTGTTTCCAGGTTTTTTTTTGATAACATGCGCGTCACTCGCTTTGAACATGAAAGCAACATAAAAGCAAGACAATATATGTAAGAAAACAATAAACTCACACTGAGCAAAATAAGCAAGGTAATACATGTAATCCACAGCACATGACAAAAGGATAGTGATTTAGAATGATACACTCTCAATTGCCTAAATACTGTACCATCACCCAGAGTCTGCAGCAGCTGGTGAGTCCCAGTTCACAATGAGGACCTGGAGAAACCTTCCTGGGCAAGGCTTCCAAGTGTACTTTGAAAGGGGGTCCAGCTGTTAGGAGCCCAAAGTGACCTGATTACATGTTTAGTGCAGAAACACCTGGGTCTGTTGGCATACCTCCCGATCAGCTAGGGCCAGGGCTTGGCCAGAGCCAAGGCCTTAACTGGAAGGGTTTCCCTGACATACCCTACAAACAAGCCTTTATTAATAGCAGCTGGGAAAGTTTCCTAGAAAGATACATGTCTTGCAGATAGCTACACAATGGTATGTGAAAGTCTGTAAAGGAGCTGGATTTGTCATTTATCTTCAGCTAAGTAGTCAATGGTACCATGAACAAACTGCAAACAACTAAAGAAATGCATATGTGTAACATCAAATAATATCTTATGGATAATGCCCTTTATAAAAAGTGAATTCACTGTATGACATTAAGAACATATTCAGAATCATTAATACAGCAACAGCAAATGATCTAAGAAATTGAGAGCATATTTCTCCACACATCTATGTATGTATGACAATAAAGCAAAATAAAAGCAAGAAAGAAAGCACTAAGCAGCTTACAATCAATAATATCCATAACCTGGAATTGTTACTCATCCTTCTCTGCTACCTATGAAAGATAAACCAGCAAAGATTGTTATGAATAATCATCTTAATTGAGCAATACAGAGCTCTTATACCCATCAAATTTTAACTTCACTCAAACTTAATGTTACTTAAACATAACAGAAAGTAAACAAAACAGAACTTAAAGTTAACATCACTGAAACTGAACAAAAATTAACCTGAATATAACTTAACAGAAATTAAAATAACAGAACTTAAACTGAACACACTTAAACTCGAAACTTAGCAGCACTTAAACTTGTCAGAAATTAAACTCAACAGATCTTAAGCCTAACAGAACTAAAATCTAACAGAACCAAAATGTAACAGAACTTCAAATTAACAGAACTTAAACCTAACATCACTTAAATTTTACAGAACTTAAACTTAACAGAACTTAAAATTAACATCACTTAAATTTAACAAAACTAAAGTCAGAGTTGAGAGTGTTCCTTTAAATGTTTCAGATGCAACAGAATTTAACTCATCTTGACTCTATCGTTACAAGAAAGCTACCAAAAATTTATCATACAACAGTTACACATCAATGAACAATAAGCAAGAAACAACTGATTCGTAAATGAAATAGCAGCAACATGGATTTACTGGAGAGATTACAAAGGTGTGGCAAATACGTTGTGATTTTACACAATTTAGTTATGAGAATAGCTCATGGTAGATATAAACATTATTGAAAATATCCTTTCACAGTCAGGACTTTTCTGGTATAAGCACAAGTTTAAAGGATTTTCCAATTTGCAGCTGTACCCCCCAAAAATGACAACATTGTATGTCTTTCAGTAGTTTTCAGGCATAAGCATAAGTTTGCTAGGGTCTTTTAAGGTGCAGCTTTACTCAGAAAAATTGTAACAGTATATATATTAGCAAATTGGACTTAAAACCTGCTCAGTTTGCAGATGGTAAGACAGCCTTTTGTGATTGTCAGTACAATAGATTTGATCTTGGACTATTAAAGGTAATGGGATATGAATACGTAAGGATAAAATACCAAGGACCTAGTCATATAATACTGCCTTGAGTTTTGCACATGTAGCTCTGTTAGGTCAGTGGGTGTGTAAGACTAACACATACACATAAACAGCTACAAAGCCACAGTTTCAGGTAATTCTGAAGGAATGTGCTACTGTTTACTCCACTGTGATCCTTTTCCCATAAGAACAGAGAATATTACAAACTCAGCCACTGAGCAGCTAACACATACACATTGGGCAAGTCTGTTCTGTAAGGTGGTGTCACTTGTAGTCAATATTCTGGTCCATCACTGTACTTAAACTGTTTTAATATCAAGTCCAATTTCAATTTATGAGTGGAAAGGAAGAATAACTGCACTTGAACCACTAAATCGCTGTACCAATTTGAAATGCTGTCGCATGTTTTTTCATGGCGGAATATTCACAATAAAATTACCTTATGAAAGTTGTGGGGCAAAAAAGCAAGCGAAGCCTTGCCTGCCTTTACAGTGGGGACTTGTGAGGCAACTACATCTTTAACTGGAATAGCTCCTGAAGATAACATTGATGGGGGAGTGAGGAAAGGAGTGCTCGATTGATGAGTGGCTAAACTTACCATGGGCCTCACCCAGCTAATTGCTCCCAGTAACTCTTGTAAATCATTCAAGGTTTTGACATCAGGCTTTAAAGTTAATTGCTGAGGGGCTGCATAAAGGTAAGTTATGCTCTGAGGGCACCGAGATTGTAAATATTTTTCCAAGTGTACAAGTTTCTAATTTTTGTGGTAACAGCTAACATCATTGTAACTGAGCAAAGAACCAGTATTAATTCAGCCCAATTAGACATTTTAAAATCAAAATTCTTAGAAAGGCAGTATACATCTTCCATGACAAGTTGTACCAATCATGCAATATATAGGCATTTCTGTTGAAGAATTTTGGACCTTGCAAAACTGCCTCAAAGCAAGGAATTGCTTAATTCTACTGACATGAAGGACACTACATTCATACCACTAGCCTCAAATCTTTCCAACAAACAATCCTGTCAGAACCCACATCCCACTGAAAATACAAAGCAACTTTTAACAAAAATCAGAAATGATCCTGAGATGCAGTAAAACATTATTTTTTAACACGAGTAATTTGCATTCATAAAGACACTGAGTTTAGGACAAATTAAGTGTTTCCCAAAAGCTCAAAACGAGATAGACGTTTTCCTAACTATGAAATGGAATGTAAATGTATGGTCTTCCTGTAGGTTGCCTTATGCCTTCACTTCCAAGTAGCTCTTGGCGAGGGGGGCTGTGTAGCCCACAGAGTCTGGAGGGCCCAGATAAGGGGGGGGGTGTCTGTCACATGGGTAGCATTCCTAGCAGTCCCTGTAGGAGGTACGTACAGGAGTTTTTTTAACATCAAAGCCATTCTCATTTAGGAAACAGTTACAGGGTTTTTTAACCCATAATGAAAGTTGCTCCTATGTGGAGAATGTGCTGCAATATCTTTAAGCTGCGTCCACGCTCCCGGAACACCTCCCCACTCCCAGGATATTCATAGTCTCGTGGTTTTTCGTCCAGTGAACGCCACTGACCTAACCTTACAGGCTGTGCCGGCATCTTGCTCTCCGTCAGATTGTGGTCCTCAAAAAAGTCCCCTGTTGTTGTAGCAGGGTCTGAGCTCTGCGTCCTGCTTGCAGTTGAGGGGTCCAGGGTCGTAAGGGTGAGTCGCAGTCCATCTCTTCATTGCAATCTGACATCCCATTGTTCTGGATCTGCGGGGCTTCACTGCTGGTCGGTTGCAGTCCTCCTCCACACCGTAGCCTGAGATCCCATCATTCGAGCACCAGATGTTGCGATAAGGAGCGATGCACAGTCTCCCTTTGTAGCTGCCTCCCATAACGCCTGCCCTGCTTCCTCCCACGTTTCGACAAAAGAGGCAATCTGTACATCTGCTCTCACCCCATTTCTTCTGCACCAAATGAGCAAGGTTCGTAGCGCTCGCTCCTCATGTTTGGTGCCTCCCTTTTGTAATATTCACAGCAGAATTTTCAAAATAGATTTTTCTTCTTCTGACATTTGAGCCCCCATGTCTACGTTCCCAGTTGCTCACCTGGGGTCTGGTGTCTCCTGCTTTCGTAAATCATCCAAACTTTCAGGCTCTTACCCTCCGCCTTGTACTGCTAGACTGGGCTCCATTGCCAGGGCTCTCAGGTCTGCAGTCACTACCCTATCATGTTGGGGTCACCATTGTGATGGTGGACACAAAAGACTGACACTGAAGATGGTGGCAAGCATCAACACTTCATTGCAAAAACCCAGCCTTTTTAAGCACTTAGCCCGTTATCTGTTTCCATAGTTTTAAAACGTAACAAGCATAATTCAACCAACCACCATACACCATGATGTAAGTACGCGATGGTCAAGCAGCATGTTTTTCTACCCCTAATTCAGCTATGTCTCTTTCCCACAGTCCTTCTCTACTTAGCCGAAGTAACAGGCCCAAGCCATGATTTTACAAAGGTAACAAGGCCTTCATTTTATAAGGTTTTATGTAAACACCACAGGTGGTAACGTCCTTCCTTCCTTTAATTCCCCTCCATTAACAATAGTGGATCCTGTAAATTGCTTCCCTTCTATCACCCTTGAAGACCCATCAATAAACACATTTTCTGCCTCAGGCCAGTGTGTCTCGTAGGTCTTCCCTACTCCGGGTCTGGAGATCTATCACCTGAATGCAGTCACAGGTTTCTTCCTGGGCCCCCTCTCCAGGGCTGTTCAAACAGGAGGCTGGGTTAAACCCTTTCCCACTTTTCAATTCTAAATCTTCCTGTTCCATTAAACAAGATTCGTACTGTAATAACCGAGCGCTGCTCAGCCACTTAGAGGCTCTCTCATTTAACAAAGCTTTAACCTGATGTGAAACTTTAACAATCAGATACCCTCCTGTCACGATCCACTAATACAAGTGGGGGTCGTGATGGGTTTGTTCATAGATCTCAGAGTGCAAAAGTATTACAGCTGGTGATGGATCAGTAGCTCTGACCGAGGAAGAGGTTGTGATAAATTCCGAGACTCAATCTGCTAATTACAATTTTATTTATTAGCAGCAAGCAAGCAAGGCAAAAGCAATTACAGCGCTGGGCGGCAGGGGAGTCTCCGCTCCACGAACTGCCGCACCTTTCGCCAGTTCCAGTTCCTTCTTATACAGTCTCTTTTCCGGTTAACGTGTCTTTTTCATGGTATTCTGCGCATGTGTGACTTGTTGCTAGGGGGTCTTTTTCCTCCTGGTGGTCGCAGAATGAAGGTTAGTAGTCATCCTCCGGTGTCTTTTGGTTGACCTCTCCTTGTATGGTCATTATGCTCAAGGTCCTGGAACTAAAAGCTGATTAAGCAAGTACAGATAGGGATTAG
>NW_008235750.1:62922-70380 GCF_000691975.1 Corvus brachyrhynchos | reverse complement strand
GCTGCTGGCAGAGGAGCCCTTGCAGAAGCTGTCAGCTCTTTAGTGATTGTCAGCTCGTGATTTCAGCTCAGCTCTGCAGGGCAGCCTCCAGGCCAAGCCAGACCAGAGAGAGAGACGAGAGGCTCGTGTGGCTGGTTCTGCAGGAAAGGTAGCTTTATTGTTGGTCCCCTCCAGCAAAGGGGAAAGCCAGGGACAGGCAGGTCTCTACTCACAGGGGCAGAGGGCTAGCTTTTCTAGGGATACAGGGGATGGGTCTCAGAGGGTAAAGGCCAATGGGTTACAGAGGATCTGCATAGGGTCTCCCAGAGGATTCTGGGTCTGTCGTGAGGAAAAAGGTTAGCTGCCTTCCCAGGGAGTCCTGCTGGGGATTGTGCAATCTCAGCAGACATCCCTCCAGGGCAGTGGCTGGGCATACCCTACACAAAAGGACACAAGGGATTTCCGTTTTAATCAGAACAGTGCACCTTTATCCGCAACACGGTAATGCGACAGAGGAGAGAAAGAGAGAGAGAAAGAAAAACAAAGTAAAAGAGCAGAGAGGAGGAAAAGGGGGGGAATAGCTACCAACGGATGAGACGAAGTCCTTGTGGTCTCCTGCCAATAGCTTCATCTTCCTTCCGTGGGGAGATCTCATCTCAGTTATTTCAGAAAGTCCCTTTATAGTCCTTTTCAAAAGCGAGGGGCAATTGGCCAAGATGTGAGGCAAATCTACAGCCATTGTTATGAGGCCCGTTGCTTTGGGAAACAGGTACAGGACAGGTGTACAGGACAGGTCATTCCTTTCCGCTTCAGCGCAGTCCTTCCCGCCTGGGCAGCAAGAACGGCGCAGTCCACTGTGACCTGCACAGATTTCCTCAGGAATGCGTACCAGTTCCCAGTGGGCACACCTGCAGGCAACAGTTGGCAGACATCCCACCTTAGGCAGGTTGGAACTCCTGTGTTCAGCCTCTGTCCTCTGTGATGATCGTGAGGCAGATGAGGGATCTTCGGATCATCTCTTACACCACCCCATGACTCACGATTGTCGTCAGGAGAGCTCTATAAGCACGATTTTGTAGTGTCGTTGCAAAGTCTTCAGGACTCGTCAATGTTGGTAGCATATCCCAGAAAAGGATAGAGAAAATAAGAAAAGAAAAGAGAAAGAAAAGAAAAGAAAAAAAGGAAGGAAAGAGAAGGAATAAGTAATTTCAAATCAAAATATACATGTAATTTTTAATTAAAATACACATGTAATTTCTAATCATGTTTTATCTTATTTTAATACTTGTGTAGTCCGTCTCGTGTCAATAACCTTAGGGGTGTCCACAATGGATGGGATATTGACCAAATTGTGCACATCTATTACAGATGTCAATTGTGTTAACCATTTCATCATTCTGCAATTCAGGATGTATAAGATTGCTGATAAAACAAAACCAACCAAAACTAAAATCAAGAGAACAATGATGGGATGACACAATTTGTTCAGGACACCTGTAGCAGTAGGTGACCACCCAAAAAGAGTATCCCACCAGCTGTGTCCAGCATCTTTCTTTCCTCTTTCTAGAACACGATGTATTTCTTTCACATTGTGATGAACAGTTACCAAGGTTTTCTGTCCGTTTTTCTTGATCGTTTCCAAAATTTCGATTAAATCATGGTGAAGCAACAATTGCTTTACCAAAGTAAGGTTCATTCCAATAGGGGTAGGCAATAATTGGTGGATCAGTGTGTAATTGGACTGTAAAAGACGATAAGAAGTAAGTGGGGCTAAATAAGAGAAATCACATCCTGTGATTTTAATAAAGTTACAAACACAAAAATTTGAATGAGTTTTAATATCTACTACTAAATTTTCTATAAATACCTTATCACAAGCAGTTCTTAAGCGTGCGCAGCCATTGCCTATATACACACTATATACACAAGCACTGTTTCAGGAATCTTGTTAGGATGAATTTCAAAATTACAGATATTTTGTTCTGTGTCTAAACAAATGTCTTGATCTCCCTTGTTGTTCTCAGACAATACAAGCTTCCAAATTAACAGTTTGCCACTTCTCACCAATTTGACGGGCCCATTCTCTGTGCTGGAAAGGGTGAAGAACAGCTCTATCATGGTTCAGCCCCAATGCAATGATGGGGAATATCAAATGCACTGAAGCATTACGTATGGTTAGTACAAAGGCCGTGGCTGTGTTTGTGATGGGATTGTAGGTAAAATTCACTAAATTCCACCAGGATTGGAATTCTCTTTCAAAATCAGTGGCACCGTCCCAGATTATTTTCCGAATTTCAGTAGGAAAAGTGCCTTCTTTGCCTTCTCTTATAATTGAGGCAGCAACTGACTGCATCCACAATTGAGCCTGGACGCAGCTGAGAGCCAAAGAAATGTTGCTTTGTGTAGCACGGAGCATGCCAATTATCAATTTGTGGTCATTCACATTTACCTTTTCTCAATTTGGTAATATGTTTGATAACAACCGCTGAGTGGTTGTTGTATTTTAGTCAAATCTGTAGTTGTGGCAGCCAATTTATTCATTAGTACATCTGAATCAATACTGTTTAAGATTCCCAATCCTGTTCCCACAACACCAGTTATGCCTCTTTGCGTTCGTTTCTTAGAAGGGTTCCGCTTTTGCAGCCAGGTTGTCCACCCCTCAAAGGAAGTTTGCAGGAAAGGTGAACAAGCTGGCTGAATTTCTGAGACATTGTTTTGCATCAGCAACTTGACTTGTTTAAGGGACCATGCTGGATTGAACAGTATTTGTTGTTGGCCTGTTTTTGTGATTATACATGGTCCAATATCAAAAATTCTTGGGCTTAGCATGACCGGTGGTTGGGTGGTAGGTATTGCAACATCGACTTCGAGTTCCCCCCAGTATTTTGTATTGTTTTTACCACACATGACTTTATGGGAAAATTCTACGGCAATTAAGTTTAGCCAACAATCTTGGTTTTGAATTTCACAAAACAAAACACAACTGTCCTGGCTGCTACCCAAGTTTTCAGTTTCTTGGATTGCCAGATTTTTTACAGCTCCTTCAGTTATTGAGAAGACGCTACAATCATGTTCAATCTGAGCATACCACTTCCTTACTGAGGTCCTCTGGGCCACCCCGTCAGGTGGGGGTGGTGCCAGTAGAGACGGCCTTAATAACTTTGAAAGGGCCTCTCAAAACAATTGGTTGTTGTTGTGCAATCTTCTCCACTTCTAGGAGAGCTAAGCTAACCACAAACAATCCTTTCTCCCAGGTAGTGTACCTTTTTTCATCATCTTTAAAGCCACGGGAGTAAAAGCCAACAGGCTTTGTCGGACCCTCAGGACCCCGCTGCCATATGTGTACTGACAACCCTGAGGAGACAAATCCCCATTCCACCTGAAAAGCATCTGTAGGATGAATAGGGCCCAGGGCTTGGTGAGCTGTTGCTTCAAAAACCAACAATTGCAATGCTTCTTCTTGAGAAACAGTCCATTCCCATTTTGTCCCTTTTCTCACCAAGTGATAAAGAGGGCTAGCAATTATGGAAAAATCTGGGATGTGTTTTCTTCAGAACACTAATAATCCTAAAGCATGTTGGAGATCTTTTTTGGATTCAGGCATTTTAATCTAATCTAAAGAGTTTAGGGTATCAGGTGGGATACATGTCATACCTCCTTTCCACCAAATTCCCCAAAATTTCACTTCATGTGAAGGGTTTTGGGTTTTTTCTGGGGGAATTTGCAAATCAAGGCTTTCTAAGTGGGAGATTATTTTCTGTTTGCTATCTCTCACTTCTTCTATTTCATCTCCTCCCACAAGGGTATCATCAGTGTGTTGATGAACAGCTAGATTGTCCGCTTTGGGTACTTTTTCGAACTCTTGGGCTAAAGCGTGATGAGCCAGGGTAGGAGAATGTTTGTACCCTTGGGGAAGCCTAGTGAAAGTGTGTTGCTGTCCTTCCCATGCGAAAGCAAAACGGTCCATATCTTCTGGCTGTAAAGGTGTCATAAAAAACATGTCTTTGACATCTATAGGTGGCATGATTGAATGAGCCTTTTCTTGAATCAATGTTATTAATTCTGCTAGATTTGGGACTGCTGCTGTAAGAGGGTCTGTGTTAGCATTTAGCCTACGAAAATCTATTGTCAGCCTCCACTTCCCATTAGGATTTCGCACTGGCCACACTGGAGAATTGAAAGGAGAATGAGTATTAACTATTACTCCTTGTTCTCGTAGCTCCTGTATCACTGGCTTGACACCATCTTTGGCACCCAGGGGGAGGGGATATTGTTTCACATTAGTTACTTTGCTGAATGGTAGGGAGGGTGCAGCTTGGAGCAGTCTGATGTTAAAACGTGGCGTGCTGTTATAAATAAAGTATGTAATTCGTGCTATTATGTATAAAACTGAAATGTAGACCATGCAGAGACAGAGTTTTAAAATCCCTCCACCAGCCTGGCTGAGAGGAAAATTTCACAACACTAAAAGAAGTTCTCTCACAGATGTAACCAATAAGTGAGGATTCCACCTAGGTGGGGTTGGATCTTATCACTGGGACATTCACACCATGACGACTTGATCACCACCTTCTGGTATCTACATCTCATCTGATAAGGAATTGGACATTCCGGGAACTAAAAATAACTGTTCCAGGAACCAGAGATGGCCCATCCAATGGCCCACTCATCACCCAGGATGGACAATTCATCAGACCCAGGAAAGGCTTTGTGCAGCCCAACTCCGGGACAAGAAAAGTTCATGAATATGCTAAAATTACAAGAAGAATAGAATTAATTTGGACTCTGCCCAAGAACTGTATAAGAAGGAACCAGCCGAAGCAGCATTCATGAACTTGGGAGGTCTGATGCGACAGAGGTCAGATCTATACGTGTTCACCCAGCTCCGACCCTGGGCTCGGTGCTGCTTTTCTCGATCGTGGCTTTTGAAACCGATATTTCGGTCGCATAATAAATGTTATTTCTTTATAAATTTTGATTGGGCAATTTTGTTTATCTCAAAATGGTGATCCCGACGTGATAGGATTTGGGGTATCGCGGACCCCTTTTTTGGTCAGGAGGCGCCCCGCTAATTTTTCTAGCAGCTAGGCCGGACAGGGGATCCTGCGGACCAATCGTATCAACGAACCTAATTTAAAGCAGCATCTCGATCGAGAAAAGGAAATAAAACGAGCTCTCAGAGAACTCGGGGGGGACTCAGGGTGGGATCCCCAGAGCCGCGGCAGGGTAATTCACTCATAAAAATCTATGTGCACGAAGAATCCACACAGGAAAACGGACTGTAAGTATCGCGTGGTTGAGTGAGGGCGACCGAGCGTGTGTGTGAGACGTGATATTATCACAAAGCGAGTGCGGACCCCAAGATCGCAGTTCCTCTCTCCCGCGAGGGAAGAGGTCGGTCACGGGGGAAGCGAAAGACATGGGATAAAAACCTAATTCTTTTTCCACATGTCAAGCCCGAATAAATCGAGAAATTTGGGGGATCGATCGCGGACGGCTAGGGGGAAGGGTACGTCCTTTATTGAGTTCAAGGATTGGCAAGCCCCCTAGTCTCGGACATAGTTAGTCCAGGTAAAAGTCAGAACTTTGAGAGCAGTTACCGGAGGAAAACCCCCAGACCGGTCCTCTGCGAGGGCTACTATACCGGTAACAAATTAAATACAGATTTGAAACGGTACCGAATTCAGGAACGTAGAGGACTCTCCACAAAGTCCAGGTAAGATACGCTAGCAAAGTAATTTTTTTTTTTTTCTCTTTAAGATGGGACAGAAAAAGAGTAAAATCCCGAGAAAACCCCAAGAAAAATCAGGGGATGGGAAGGAACAAGGGATACCTGAAATCCCGAGAGATAGTCCCCTAGTCTGGATACTAGAGCATTGGGGAAACTGTCCCGAAAGGAGAAATAAATCCAAGGAAAAAATGGTTTATTTCTGCTTGGAGATATGGGGGGGGCAAAGAAATCAGGGAACATGTAATTTGGCCTATTTTTGGCACTTTCGAAAAGTGGATGTGCCAAGCTTTAAGTAATTATATAAACACTAAGACTCCACAGGGGAAAGAGGAAGAAGAATATGCTAAGATGTGGGGGTCTGCTCGAACCGAGCTACTCCCGATAAAAACACAACAGGGGCCTGCCACCCTGAACGGGACATGGGACCCCTTAGACAACCTCCCGCCCCCATATTTGGTTCCTCCGCACCCACCCGTGCCGGCACAAGCGCCTCAAATGGATGGCGCAGCGGCGATACCGGGACAGGTACCGGTATCACAAATCTATCCCCAGCTCCAACCTTTGCCTTCACCGCCACCTGGGGGGAACGAAAATCCCTCCACCCCCACACCAGGAGTCTACTCCCCCCCCTTCCAGCAGAACACGTTTTCAAGCAAAGAAAGCCCGCGGAGATCACGGGGAGGGGGAGGGAGAAAAGCATAAGCTGCTTCCCCTGAGAGAGGTGCCAACTGCACCAGGGGTTATAGGGCTCGTAAACGTGCCCATTAACACGGGTGATGTGAGGGCTTTCAAGAAAGAGATGGGAAAGTTAATGGATGATCCCCTAGGGGTGGCAGACCGGCTGGATGAATTTCTGAAACAGTATATATTCATATGATGATATATGCACAATAGTAAGGTCCCTATTCAACAGCGACGAACGGGAAATGATTAAACAAGCAGGGATACGAGGATGGAAGCACAGGAATCCGCAGGGAACACCAGGCAGTCAGAAATGGCCAAGCCATCTGGGGTGGAACGCTCAGATGGGGGATGGTAGACGAAACATGATAGATCTGAGAAACATAGTAATACAAGGGATACGGGAGGCAGTACCCAGAGGGCAGAATCTGAGTAAAATGTTTGGGGAATGCCAGGGAAAGGATGAAACACCCACGGAATGGCTAGGAAGATTGAGGCGAAATTTACAAATGTACTCAGGAACCGACCCTAATTCACCGGCTGGGGAGGTTCTATTAAAAACACAATTCGTTGCAAAATCCTGGGAGGACATACGGAAGAAACTTGAGAAAATTGGTAATTGGCAGGAGAAGAATTTGCAGGAGTTGCTCAGAGAAGCTCAGCGGACGTACATGAGGAGAGATGAGGAATAACAAAAGGCACAAGCGAAGGTGCTTATGGCAGCAGTTAGGGAGGTGCAGAAGCAGGAACTCACGGTAAGCCCAGCGCAAAGTCCCAAGCCTCAGAGGAATCAGGCCCCTCCCCCGCAACAGAACCAGGATTCCCGGGGAAACCTCCTGGAATGCAGTTACTGCGGGAGGAGAGGGCATTTTAAGAGGGATTGTAGGAGAAGGATGAAAGATAAAAAAGTCTTTGAGGAGGTCTAGGGGTGTCAGGGGCTTCTCAATTTAGGGTCCAGGAAGCCCTCGATAAAATTAAAAGTCGGACCCCTAAAGCAGGAACTAATTTTTTTGGTAGACTCGGGAGCTGAACTAACCACCGTTCAGCGACTGCCGAGCGGCTGTGCA
>NW_008235750.1:61224-62621 GCF_000691975.1 Corvus brachyrhynchos | reverse complement strand
GAAGCCACTATAAAGTTGTTAAATTTCTTAGGACATAAGGCGTTAAAAGTTCTCCAAATCAAAACCCCACTTCACTGAACCCGAGGTAAAATACCTGGGACATTGGCTAACAGAAGAAAAAAAACGGACTCTAAGTATGTATTTGGTGTGGTACACACTTTTGCAAAAAATTGGGAAGAAAGAGGGTTAATTAACACCAGAGGGAAAGGATTAATCCATGGGGAAATAATAAAACAGATCCTGGAAGCTGTCAGGGAGCCAGAGGCGATTTCAATAGTGCATACAGGAATGCAGCTCCAGACCCGAGGAACTGATAAAGAGGCGAAAAACGCAGCATTATTAAAGGTGAGTACCCCGGAGGTCGAGCAAGGAGAACCCAGAGAATATCCCCCACAACCTTCCAAAAAGGAGATTGAAGTCTATTTGAAAATAAGGGAAAAGTTAGAAGAAGGTAAGTGGAAGTTACCTGATGGGAGGGAGCTAGTGTCAAAGGAATACAGTAGAAAAATCCTAAAGAAACTACATCAACAAACTCACTGGGGGGCACGGGCTCTAGCAGAACAATTTTAAAAATTTTTTCGGATGTAAGAATTTATGAGTTAGCCAAGCAGGAGGTACAAGGATGCATGACATGCCAAAAGTAAACCGGGCTAAATCTCAACGAGCAGTGTTGGGAAGTTGCCCTACAGCCCACCGGCCTTTTAAGAAAATTCAAATAAATTTTACAGAGCTGCCTAAAGTGGGGAAGTATAAAAATCTGCTAGTTTAGTAGATAAATTAACACATTCGGTAGAGGCTTTCCCAACCCCTAGAGGTACAACCCAAACCTTATATAAAAAAAAAAAAATTATAAGAAATTATACCCCGATATGGCATAATAGATTATATAGACTCAGATCATGGGACACATTTCACCTCAAAAATTATTAAGCAATTGGCCGAAGCTCTGGGAATTCAATGAGAGTATCACACTCCTTAGCACCCCCAGAGTTTGGGTCAAGTTGAAAAAAATGAATCAGACACTAAAAGCTCAATTATCTAAATTAATGCTGGAAACAAAAAATGTCGTGGGTAAAATATCTCCCCTTAGCCTTATTAAATATCCAAACTATGCCGCATTCAGAGACAGGGCTGTCACCTTTGGAAATGTTATATGGGATGCCATACGAGCACGGGATGCCAGTAGGACACGCCAGGATAGAGAATAGACAAATACAACCATACCTAATAGAAATTAACGGAAATCTACAGAGATTGAGAAGGCATGGACTGATGCAGCAATTCAGACAGCAGAGAGAGGTTGGACGCACGCTTCTCGAGTGAAGAAAATAGAACTTCAAGAAGAGACACCTGAGTGGAGGATCACTTCTTCCCCAGGGGACTTAAAGATAAAACTG
>NW_008235750.1:59618-60940 GCF_000691975.1 Corvus brachyrhynchos | reverse complement strand
GCCACAGGATCCCAGGACAATGCTCCTGCTGCCGAGAAGATCATTTACCTCGCCGCTGGTAGCAACCCAGTGGGCGTAGGAACAGGCAGAGGGATGCATCTGTGGGGATTCCTCATGGTTCTGAGCCTAGCCATATGCCAGACAGCTAACCTACAGCCGGATAGCTGGTCCTACACTGAGGGGGAAAACCTCACCAAGAGGTGTAAGCTGTGTCTGCCAAGCCTCTTAAAGGAACAGGGTACATATCAAGTCCCAGAGGTCTGTGAAATCAGAAAGAAAGGCAAGACCTGTCATATAAATGGCACTCGATTCCAAATACGTAAAAGAAATGGGGGAATTTTGTGCTACCCCCCAAGTTGCAAGCTCTAAGCACGGGCAGTCAAGGGCACCTCCTATTAAAAGTAGACACCACCTTAATAGATATAAAAGGGAAGTCACACAAAAAACCTATTCCAACTTGCAACCAATGTAATCAGGCTGTTTGGATAGGAGGAAAAAAAAGAAATGAAACCCATTTTTGTGGCCTACTTTTAGGTTAACAATCTGTGCTATGATACCTCTACATTAAGCATGTGTATTGTGGGTAGAAAAACCTACTGGATGGGGCAAAATTTAAAATACCAAGGTAAACTAACCCTGGGCAATGAGTCTGTTAGATCTGCATGAAGAAAGTGATGACAGAGCATGTTTGAAATATGACAAAACCTTCTGTTTCTCAAGAAACAAAAAGGGAATGAACCCAGAAAATATAATAAGCAAATAGTAAAGCTGCTGAAGTCCTGATAAGTTTTGAGGAACAGATAAAGGAAGAAGAACTAGAGTTACAGGAAAAATTAAATGGCTACGAATAAAAGGGACTTTTTGTTTGAATATTCCTACTTTTATATTTGTAGTAAATCTTTGATGATAGTATTTCCATTTTTTAATTTTAAAACTTGTAGTGGTGAAAAAGGGAAGAAAGGTAGCACGAATTAATGTTTCCATATAAAAAGGGGGGGAATTGTTATAAATAAAGTATGTAATTCGTGCTATTATGTATAAAACTGAAATGTAGACCATGCAGAGACAGAGTTTAAAACCCCCCCACCAACCTGGCTGAGAGGAAAATTTCACAACACTAGAGCAGTTGAACAAGAAGTTTTTTCAGCACAGATGTAATCAATAGGTGAGGATTCCACCCCAGGTGGGGTTGGATCTTATCACTGGGACATTAACACTATGATGGCTTGATCACCACCTTCTGGTATCTACATCTCATCTGATAAGGAATTGGACATTCCGGGAACTAAAAATAACTGTTCCAGGAACCAGAGATGGCCCAT
>NW_008235750.1:58702-59551 GCF_000691975.1 Corvus brachyrhynchos | reverse complement strand
GAAAACATCATGAATATGCTAAATTGCGAGAAGAATAGAATTAATTTGGACTCTGCCCAAGAACTGTATAAGAAGGAACCAGCTGAAGCAGCATTCGTGAACTTGGGAGGTCTGATGCAACAGAGGTCAGATCTATACGTGTTCACCCAGCTCCGATCCTGGGCTCGGGGCTGCTTTTCTTGATCATGGCTTTTCAGACCGATATTTTGGTCGCATAATAAATTTTATTTGTTCATAAATTTTGATTGGGCAATTTTGTTTATCTTAATATCTCCAGTTTCGAGCCGGGCTCGGGGCTGCTTTTCTTGATCATGGCTTTTCAGACCGATATTTTGGTCGCATAATAAATTTTATTTGTTCATAAATTTTGATTGGGCAATTTTGTTTATCTTAATATCTCCAGTTTCGAGCCGGTTTTGCCCGTGATAATGTTTGATGAGGGATGTGTCTTGGTCCTTATCTCAACTCATGAGCCCTTGGTTAAATTTCTGTCCCCTGTCCGGCTGCGGAGGGCAGGGAGAGAGCGGCTGTGGTGGGTGCCTGACATCGGGCCAGCGTCCCCCCACTCCAATGGGACACATTCCTGTGTGGCCCTGGGCTATGGTGCCACTGTTGCTGTTGCTTTTGTCTTCCTTATGATTTTATCTTTTGCATGAAATGCTTGTGCAGTGCCCCCACTGTCCCTTGTGTCCCCTGCACCGACAGCCCCGGCCCTTGCCCTGCTCCCCCTCCCACGTTCCATCCCGGCTGGCGGAGCCTTGGACCTGCCCTGGGGCCGTGGGGCTGCGCCGGGGGCTGCGCCCCGAGCCGGGGGCCCTTCCCAATGCTCCCAGTCTGCCCATACAGCCT
>NW_008235750.1:56307-57995 GCF_000691975.1 Corvus brachyrhynchos | reverse complement strand
TCTGGCGCCGGAGCGGCCCTGGCTCGGCCCGGCTGCTGTGGGTAGGACAGAGGTGGCTGCCCCGTGGCCGGCAGTGTGCGGGAAAGTTCCCGTGGCCAGAGGTTTGTGTCCCCAGAGGAGCCGGAGGAGTCGTGTAAAAGTAACTTTATTCGTGGACAAAGGGAGAGGCCACGGGGCATTTCCCGTGGGGTCTGTCCAAGTGTTGGAGGACGCAGCCTCCTTTTTATGCCGATTTGCCCGGCCGCATCTCCGTGTCCCTTTCCGCAGTGGCTGAGGTCCTTGGAAGGTACAGACTTCCCGATCCGCCTTCTGCATGTCCCCCTTAATATGCACCCCCTTTTTGTATAATAGATGATCTAAGTTCAGGAAGTTCAGGAATTTAGCAGGACCTTGGCTGAGCAGCAGTTCGTGTCAATTAGTAACATTTTTGGAATTGATGGTTTCTCCTGTCACTTCCTTATGCACAAGTCTCTGGCCCTATCTTGAAGCAGATTCACACTATCTATTTGTAAAGACACATTCATGTTACTCCTTTCAATCCCTTCTCTTCTTATTTTCCCAATAATTGTCTTTTAATTATCATTGACTCAATCTGTTCTTCGTGGGCCTTCTTTGGTTTTGGGATTATTCTCAGTGACCTCATTCTGTGTCATTTTGCAGCCGTTTCTGGGTGAGGAGGCCTGGCTGCCACCTGCATGCCCTTGATCCCCTGCTGAATGAGCTGCACTGAGCAAGGTGTGGTGCATGGTAAAAAGATGAGAGTTGCTGCAGCACCTGAGAGGAGAAACAGCATTGGTTTAACCCATGGTCTGCCAGGGAACCACGAAAACGTGTCCCATTCCCATCCTTTCCACGTTTGGAGCAGTACATGGGCTGCTTTCTTATTTCCTTTGTTCTCTGTTTGACCACTTTTCCTTGGCCATCTCTTTGCCAAGAGCACTTTGAGTCATTTAATTTTCCACAACCTCCTGGTCCTTCTGCTGGAAGAGAATCTGATGGCATCCCAGGGTGAAATGTGGCGTTGCTCATGGGAGTGGATTGGTGGGTGAGAAGGTCAGGAGCTGGAGCTGTGTGCTTGGTTATGATTTGGAGGACAGCTTGTAATCTAATGATGCATTGAAATGATCAGTGGGTTCTCTGGCACCTGGTATGAATTTGTTCGGGTTCCCAGGGGCTGCTCCATGGTGTTGTAGGATTTGTTCTGGTGGCCGTTCATCTTTTCCCCATTTTTGGGCGGTCCCAGAAATGCCAGGGATGCATCAATTGACCGCTTTTCTCTGATTAGATCATCACGTACTTTGGTTCCCAACTGATTTCCCTAAACTTATGGTAGCAAAACCAGCCCAGTGGTCCAACCCACCCTATATAACATAGAGAGTGCCAGCAGGTGCTGGAGTGGGGAGAGGGATGATTCCCCCCCGCTTTCTTGAGTGAAGATTTCACAACATTCTCAGTTTGCTGTTTTCCTTTGCAGCTTCAGCAATTTCTGTTGCAGAGTCAGAGATGCTCAGTGTGGGCTCTGCCTTTAGCGATGCAAATTCCGTCAGTGCAGGGAGGCAGAGCTTGGGGTGAGGGGCAGAGGGAATCAGCCCAATTCCTGTGGCAGGCAAGGAGAGCCTGGGACATTGTGCACACTTCCCGCAGCAGAGTTAATTTGCATTTCTAAAGCTCCTCTGCTGGCTGCCTGG
>NW_008235750.1:51802-55884 GCF_000691975.1 Corvus brachyrhynchos | reverse complement strand
CTGGGGCCCCCTTGGGCCCTGCGGTTCATCCCTGGGGGGCTGTAGAAACTCTGCCATGGCCTTTGCCTTCACCTTGGCCTTTTGCTCATCCCTTCTTGCATTCCCCTGCTGAGCCTTTCTGGCCAAGTGCTGCAGGGGCTTCTTGTGCCTCTCCTGCAGCCCCCTCAGTGCCTGTGGGTGCTCATCCTCTGACAGCTGCTGAGCTTTCTGCAAAATCACTTGTTTTTGCAGTGACCCAAACAAGATCCTTAAAAGAAAATCCTGATCCTTCCATGTACAATCCACATTTCCCAGATGTTCCTTCCTCTCCTCCTTGTGCTCACCCTCCCCTCCACATCCCGTATCCCAGAGCTGGTCCCCATCCTGCCACAGTGTCCAAATGTGTCCCCCCACAAGGAAGAGTGGGAGGAAGACAACGGAGAGAGGAGAAAGAGGAGCAGGAACAGGAGGAGGAAAAAGAGGAGCATGAGAAGCATGGGGCTCCATCCCCATAGTTTAGTGGGGAGGGGGAGTTCGCTCCAAATATATAACGGGGTCCCCAAGTGGTGGTTTTTTATTGGGTTGTGTTTATTTCTCACAGATTCCGGATATAAGCCCCAAATATCTGTGTGGGCCCCTGGGATGGCTTGTTTTTTGGGCGGGGATATTTAAATCTTGCAGGACCCCAAAGCTGAGCTGTAGCTACTCCACGTGGCAATTGCCCAGTACCAGCGGGAGAGTGGTGGAGGGGAACTCCAGGACTCACGGAGTGGGGTGAGTGGAGAGGGGCGGTCCTAGAGCTGGGGGACCCCCGGCAGCCTGGAGAGGTGGGAAGCCTGGATAACAGGGGGGCACACCCCTGGGATTCCTGGACTCCCGAGATAGAGAGTCAGGGACCTGCACAATCCCTCAGCATCCCTAAGTGAGACCCTGGAGAGGGGGAAACCTCTGGTTCCATAGGATGCCCCATCAGCCCAGGAAAGGGATACCCCCAGAACATTAAAATGGAGAGACCAGAGATGGGGAACTCCTGGGAAGGCTTTTCTGGGCTGAATCTTGGTGTTTTGGAGGTTTTTATGAACACAAAATGCCTGGTGACTTCCTGAGATGACCTTGGGCAGGAGGAATCCCCCACCCCAAGGCACTCACCCCTTGTTTCTCCCCCCAAACCAGGATTTGTCATTCCCAAGGCGTGGCCAGATGGAGGAGGAGGAAAAGCCCTGGAGATGCCGCACGAGGAGGGGCTGCAAAAGCAGTCCAGAGAGATCCAAGGAGGAAAGAGCCCCCCTGTGCCGGGAAGGCGGCTGGAGATCCAGGCGGAGCTTGGAGCTGGTTGAGAAGCCTCAGGGTGGGGAGAAGCCCTACAAGTGCTTGGAATGTGGGAAGGGCTTCAGGTACAGCTCCCATCTGAGGGAACACCAGAGGATCCACACTGGGGAAAAGCCCTACGAGTGTCGGGAATGTGGGCAGAGCTTCAGCCAGAGCTCTAGCCTGATTCAGCACCAGGTGATCCACACATGTGGAGCGGCCTTACAAGTGCTTGGAATATGGGAAGAGCTTCAGGTGGAACGCTGGCATCATGCGGCACCAGAGGATGCACACCAGGGAAAAGCCCTATGAGCGATGTGGGGCTCTACATGGGGGACACCCTGGATGGGGAGGTGAAAGCTGGGTGCTGGAACAGAGACCTGGAATGGCTGGAGCACAGAAGGGCTCAGGTGGACATGTGCTGCTGGCCCAACTATGAGGGATTCACCCCATTCTTTGTGGAAAGGTGAGCAGAGGGACGAAGAGAAGAGGAGAAGGAGGTGGGATAAGGAAGGAGGAGGAGCAGGAGGGAGAGAGAAAAAGGAAGAGCAGGAACAGGAGAAGCCTGAGGGTTGCCAGCAGCTCTGTCTGCCACAGCCCCAGGAGCATCGGCCCCTCCTCATCCTGCAGGTGAGCGGGGGGGAGAGCTCACCCCAGATCTCTCGGGGGGGGCCCCCCTTATCCAGGCTCCCCCCCTCTCCAGGCTGCTGGAAGTCGCCCAGCTCCAGGATTGCCCCTCGCCTCTCACCACACTCTAGGGCTCCTGGTGTTCCCCTCCACCACTCTCCTGGGGGGCCCCAAGACTGATGTTGCCCTCCCACCCTGGGACCGGGCGATTGCCACGTGGAGCCATCAAAATATCCCCCAAAGGTGCATTTGCAGCTCACCTTTGAGGTCCTGCAAGATCCAAACATCTCCGCCCCAGAATGAAACCCTTCCAGGGACCCTTAAAGATATTTGGGGCTCGGTTCTGGAAGCTGCGAGCTCCCAACACTCCCCAAGGAAAAATGCTGCTCGGGAACTGGGGTGAACTGGGAAGCTTTATTGGGAACACTGGGAGCAGCCAGGCAGGGGCAGAGTGACAGCGGGGCTGGGGGGGACACACGACCCCCCCAAAATCAGCGCGGGGACGGAGCGGGGGGTCCCGGCCAGGCCCGAGGCCAGGGGGAGGGGCTGCAACCACTGCCAGCTCAGGAGCTCTGTGGGCAGAGAAAAGGGGGTGACACCGGGCTGGGGGACTTGGGGAAGCACACACTCCCTGGGGGGAGGGGGCACACAACCCCCGGGCCCCCCTGTCATCTTCTTGCACAGGTAGAAGCCGAGCCTCAGCCCAAGGAAGATGAAGCCCAACACAAAGCCCCCGTTCCCCGTCAGCATCTTGCTGTAGGCGGTGTCCAGCAGCATCTCTGGGGAGTCCAGAGGTGTCAGGACACCCCAAAAACCTCTCACAGACAATCCAAGCCCCTCCAAGCACCCTTCCAGTCACCCCCAGCCCACCCAGGACCCCCTGAAACCTCATCCCCATCTCTTCCCAGCCCCACCAGGACCCCTTCCAGTCTCTTCCCTGCACAACCAGGGGGTTCGTGAAGGGTAGCTGCGTTTCACTGAAACGTCCCTGGCAAGGAATCGTTCTGGTGGGTACAGTATAGCAGCATTCCAGCAAGCTTACTCCTTCCACCCGTGCGGCTGTTAGGCACAGACTCTCACCACACGCTCAAGCCGGATAGCTGTCGCCTTACCAGAAGCAAAGAGTCAGGAGGGCTCTCCCACATGGCATTCCACAGAAGATGGTTTATTGCTGCATCCACAGAGGGAGACTAGAGGCGAAAGAAAGTGAACCATGCAGGGTCCAGGGTTTATCTACCCGAGCGGGGAGAGCATCAGAACCAATGATCTGAGGGCACGGGGGCAGTACAAAGGAGGGACTGGGGAAGGGGAGCCAATGGGGAAGGTCTGGGGGCGTGTAGGGGTACAAGTCAATCAAAGAGACTAAGTCTGCATAGCACCCGGAAGTGTGAGGGGAGAGGCTTTTCCTTTCTCACCATGAGGTCAGGGATGTTCTTAAACCTCGGAATCTGTCCACCAGCAGGTCTCTGCTATTTCAGGGCTCCTTGGCCCCTCAGCCATCACAATCGCTGGCTCAGTGGCTACAACAACCAACCTCACCCAACTTCTTCCAGTCCATCCAGTCCAGGCTAAACTCCCTCCCAGTTACACCCAGCACCCCCAAACTCCCTCCCAGTGTCCATTAGGACCCCTGTAGCCCCATCCCAGCCTCCCCAACATCCTTCAAACCCCTTCCCAGCCCTGTCAGACCCCCAAGCACTTCTCCCATTTTAAAGCAGGCTCTCTCAAACTCCCTCCCAGTTACACCCAGCACACTGCAATCCCCCTCCCAGGCTCCCCAGTCCCTACCCAGCTCCCCCCGGTGCTGTGGGGGCCGGGCCGTACCCCAGTGCTGGCTCAGGGGGTGCTCCAGGTTGACATGCTCCACCTGGCAAGTGGAGGTGATCCCACACCAGGGGGAGTTTCCAGCAGCACCAGGAGCTGGTGGGTCCAGTCCCTGTTGGGGATGATGTTGGTGGCTATTACAGCTGGGTGTGGGGTCAGTGGCTCTGACTCAGGGAGAGGTGACTGGTCCGGGGAGATGGTCCCGAAAGGAATCGCCTTCCTGAGGCCCGGTGTCTTCCCTCAGCTGCTGGCAGGAGGGCCCTTGCAGAGGCTGTCAGCTCTTTAGTGATTATCAGCTCGTGATTCCAGCTCAGCTCTGCAGGGCAGCCTCCAGGCCAGACCAG
>NW_008235750.1:51004-51464 GCF_000691975.1 Corvus brachyrhynchos | reverse complement strand
GCTGGGCATCCCCCACACCTCCCCCTTCTGTATTTATTAAAAAGGCATTCCCAGCAGCCTTTCTGCAGCAACGTAGGAGGCAAGAGAACATCAGTAACACAGTAATAATTACAATGAATACCCACAAAGCTCCCTTAATCAAAGATGCAATCCATCCTGTTATTCCCCATTGTCCAAAAATGTCATTGACCCAGTCTAGCCTCTTCTCTATTTGAGGTCATTGAGGCAGCGGTGAGGACAGCATCAACATAGATACATTTCATCTTTGGGCAGGAATGGGGCTTCTGAGAGGGAATATAAGTGATATTTGTTAGCTTTGTGGTGAGAGGGGAAGTTTTGGGGTTTAGGGAGGTTTGACATGGATTGAGGGAAGGGGATATTTTGGGGTAACAAGGGGTGATAACATATAAACTAAGGATCAGTTTTTCAGGCTGTGTCTGGCCTATGGCTTGACTTTTGC
>NW_008235750.1:46783-47293 GCF_000691975.1 Corvus brachyrhynchos | reverse complement strand
TTGGCTCCAGTTCCCAATTCCCTGGCCACTCGGAGTGGGCGATGATGGTCACGTCTGCTCCAGTGTCCAGCATCCCTGGGCAGTAGACCCTCCCTCCTTTACAGAGCAAGCTGCACTTGATGGTCAGTTTGTTTGAGCCCACGATCTCTATCCACATTGCTGTAGGATTGAGAGGAAGCTTCTTCTGGGCGGTGCTGTGGAAGTAAAAAGGCTTGAGCAATCAGTGTTCCCTGTGGGAGAAAGAAAGGTGTGTCCATGCAGCAAAGCTGGACAAGAATCTCTTGTCCAGAGTGCACTGTTTGTATCTCTGGTAGTACAAAGAGTTGTTCTGGACCATGGATGGTATCGCTTAGGAGAAGAATGTCCCATGGGCCGTCATGCGGTCCATACTTTGCTGTGGGAATACGATAAAAATGCTTGTCAACAAAGTTAAGTGGCAGTGATGTTACCAGTTGGCGTCTGGTTCCAATCAGTAGCGCTCTGTGTGTTGGATCCTTCTCACGTGTTCTG
>NW_008235750.1:41819-44076 GCF_000691975.1 Corvus brachyrhynchos | reverse complement strand
TGGTGGGATGGTCTGGCAGTTCGATCCTCAGGTACTTCAGTCCTAGGCAGGAGGCGAGGGTCTCGAACTGTCCCCGTCCAAAAGACCTGCTAAAATGTAGGTCTGGTTCTGTCTTGGCGTGGTCAAGACGCAGCTCAGGCCAGGTCCGGAGTCCGGGGTCCAAGGCTGTTCGGGAGTCAGTTATTACAGCTGGGTATGGGGTCAGTGGCTCTGACCCAGGAAGAGGTGACTGGTCCGGGGAGGTGGTCCCAAAAGGAATCGCCTTCCTGAGGCCCGGTGTCTTCCCTCAGCTGCTGGCCAGGAGGGCCCTTGCAGAGGCTGTCAGCTCTTTAGTGATTGTCAGCTCAGCTCTGCAGGGCAGCCTCCAGGCCAGACCAGTAGGCAAAGCCAGACCAGAGAGAGAGACGAGAGGCTCGTGTGGCTGGTTCGGCACAGAAGGTAGCTTTATTGTTGGTCCCCTCTGGCGAAGGGGAAAGCCAGGGACGAGAGCTCTCTCTGAGTCCCACAGGGGCCAGAGGGCTTGCTTTTATAGGGATAGAGGGGATCGGTAAAGGCCAGTGGGTTACAGAGGATCTGGGATGGGTAAAGGCCCGTGGGTTACAGAGGATCTGGGATGGGTAAAGGCCAATGGGTTACAAAGGATCTGCATAGGGTCTCCTAAAGGATTGTGGGTCTGTCTTTTCTTGCCATGACCAAAGTGGTTGCCTTTCCAGGGAGTCCTGCTGGGCGATTACGAAATCTCTTATCTCAGCAGAGATCCCTCCAGGGCAGGGGCTGGGCATACCCCACAGGTGGCCTCCACGTGCCCTGAGAGCTCCTGCTGGCCTTGGAACCACCTCACCTGGATCTCCGAAGGCTAGAAATCCATCCCCGAGCAGAGCAGGCAGCCGGGGCCGAGTTGGGAGCTCGAGGGCACCAGCGAGATGGACACGCTTGGGGGCATTGGGAGAGACAGGGAGGGATATTTTGACATTGACAGAGATTGGCAATGGACTGGGAGGGACTAGGGAGGCACTGGGAGGGTGCTGGGACAGAGGCTGGAGGTCTGGGAGTGAACTGAGAAGGACCGGAATGGACTGGGAATGGCCTGACAGGGCGTAGGAGCGACTGGGAGGGACTGTGCCGACACTGGGAGGGACTAGGGATGAAGTGCAAGGCACTGAGGCCGAGTCCAGCAAGGAGCATTTGGTGCTGTGGGTCTGCCTGGCAACTGATGAGTCATCAGGGAGACGCGCTCTGATTGGATGAAGTGCATCAGCTCCATGCATGACCGAGATGGATACACGGGGGCAGGATGGACTGGGACAGCTACGGGAGTCACTTGGTGGGGGCGGGAGGCCCTGGGAATGGGCACAAGGAGCGCTTATGGCTCTGGGGTGATTCCCAGGGAGGTTTTTAAAGACTCCAGGGTCATTTCCAGGGCAGGGCCCCAGAGGACACGCTCTGCCCCATGCTTGCCTCTGCAGCCCACACTGAATGGGCTGAACACCTGGTAGTTGTGCCGGCAGAACATATCCACCTGAGCCTGTCTGTTCTCCATCCATTCCTGGTCGTTGTTCCAGCGCCTGGCACACATCGCTGACAAAAAGTGAGGAGTCAAAGTGCAGGAGCTGCTCCCGGTTGTAGATGTGCCTCTCCACGAACCTCACCCGATCGGCGCCGTTAATGAAGTGACCTGGCCTTTCCCACATACTGTGACACCCCTGTGTGTGCAGGACACACGTCATGGGGTGCTCCCCCAGCAATCCCCAGCACCCTGCAGCAAGCCCAGAGCTCTAGGGGCCACCCTGGATCTCCACTCCTCACCCCCTGTGCCCGAGGGCCACCATGGGACCCTCATGCGTGCACTCCCACTTTCTCTTTTCCACCCTTCTCTCCATTTCCCCTTTCACATCGCTCCCCCCACCTCCATTGCCAGCCTCTCCCCAGATCAGTTTTGGGGTTCCATTCCTCCCTTTTCACCCTTTCCTACTCCTTTCCCACAATCCCCCCAATCCCCATCGCCCTCCCACTCAGTTTTGGGGTCCCACCCTCCCCTTTTCCCCACTTTCCCACCCTCTGCCAACCTTTTCTCACATTCCACCATTCCTCAGACCCTCCCTCTGTTCCTTTGGCGGGTCTCCTCCCACTCACTTTGGGGATCTCACAAGCCCTTTTCCCCTTCTCCCCCCCTTTCCCATCGCGTCCCACCCCCCCCGCTCACCCGAGAGCTCCGCGCCCGCAGCCGGGGGGCTCCCCGCACCACCCGCGCGACCAG
>NW_008235750.1:39778-41796 GCF_000691975.1 Corvus brachyrhynchos | reverse complement strand
CCGAGAGCTCCGTGCCCGTAGCCGGGGGGGCTCCCAGCACCACCAGTGCCACCAGCACGGCCCCAGCTGCCGCCACTCGCCCCATGGCCAGCGCTGGGCAGGTGCCGCCAGCCCCAAAGCAGCCGCGCTGCACTGGGAGCTCCAGTCTGGACCAGTGCGGGGTCAGCAGCGCTGCCCACTCTGATTGGCTGAGGGCATTTTGGGGACTCTTTTTCCAGCGATTCAGCTCAGCAACTGATGAGTCATAAACTCCTAGCGCTCTGATTGGCTGCAGCGCGTCCCGGCTGGTTTTTGATTGGCTGAGGGGCTTTCAGGATGCTTTTTGGGGGGTCCTTGGGGTGCGGGGCAGGTGGGAGCTCAGTTGTGCCCAGAAATGTGTTCCCAGGGATGCAGGATCTCAAGGGTGTCCATGGTCTGGGGTGACGCTGGCCCGGTGCCAGGCACCCACCAAAGCCACTCTGTCCCTGCCCCCCGCAGCCGCACAGGGGAGAAAAAATGGAACCAAGGGTTCCCAGGTGGGGATAAGGACCGGAAGAGATCCCTCATCCAACACCGGCACTGGCACAACAGGCTCTAATTAGAGACATTAATTGAATTGATGACACTGACAAAATAAGAGCAAGGAGAATGAGAAGGAAAAGAAGACCCTTAAAAGTACCCTCCCCACCTCTCCCTTCTTCCCAGGGGCTGCAGGGGGATCTCTGCTTCCCCGGAGTTCAGTGCATCTGACACCTCCATCTTTGGAGCTGCCAGGGATTGGCTCTGCCAGACACAGAGGAAGTTTTCAGAACCTTCTCCCAGAACCCACCCTGTTACCAAAACCAGGCTATGAAATCCCGGAAGAGCCCAAAAAATGGGGTCCCAGATATCCACGAGCTCAGGAGCATCCCAATATGGGGATTGAGATTTCCAGGGACTCGGGTGTGCCCAAAAAACAGGCCCCAGCTGAGGGCGTTCTCTAGTTTAGCACTGCCCAAGGGCTGGGACTGCAGCAAGGGGGGGGACACCTGTGGAGAAATGGCTGAGTGAACAGGGACATGTATACGTGCCCAATCCAAGCTCTATTAGTGAACTGTCCTTATTTATTTTTCCTGAACCTGGTGGGGGAGGGGTGGTGACCTGCCTTCTCTCAGAGGATATATTTCTAAATTTGGCCAAACCGGCACAGGTTGCAAATTGGTTCCTAAGAACCCAGATTTTTCCTGAATTGCTAGCAATTACTGAAATTACACGGATACACAATACACACACAAGTACACAATACACACTACACAGTGAAAAGAGCTGTAGAGAAATGGCTGAGTGAACAGGGACGTGTATGTGCACAATCCAAGCTATATTAGTGAACTGTCCTTGTCGCTACCTTCCCTCCATGATACCCTGCTAGCATGGATTTAGAGTTCGCGGCAGCACAGAAATTGCTCCTCAGTATCTTCGCTAAGCAAGGGGAGGAGGTCAAGGAAAAGGATCTAAATAAGCTCGTTTTATGGGCGCGGGAGCATGGACATTTGCGAGTCCTCCCCCTCCTCTTCGATGCAGCCGAGTGGAGGGAGTAGGGGATCACCTGTGGGACTGTACTATCCAGGGAAAAGGGAAAGAAATGACAAACTTAGGGCCCACCTGGAGAACTGTTACAAATGCCTTGAAAAATATGCAAGCCAAATCGAAAGTAGCTGCGGCTGCGGTGGAGGCAATTGCAACACCAGCTGGGGTTGTCGCTCCTGTCTGAACTACGCAGTGCAGGGGGCTGAGTGGCCTGTTTAAAAGCCCGAACGTGATAAAAGGGCAGAAAGCAGAGAAGCACTTTGTGACTGTCAGTGAGCTCCTGCGGGAGCAGGAGAAAGAGCTCTTGCAATCAAAGCCAAAAGAGGAAGTTACCACCACCACACCTCAGAGCAAACTGCAGGCAAATGCAGAAGTTACAGTCAACCAGTCAATGGGCGGAGCAACGGGCGGTCCTTCTTGTCAGCAGCACCTCTACCCTGCTTGCCTGCCCCCTCCACCTCCGCTGCCAGAAG
>NW_008235750.1:33394-39305 GCF_000691975.1 Corvus brachyrhynchos | reverse complement strand
GCCAGAGCCACAGACTGTTCCTCTGCCAGATGATGACATACCAATGACAGAGGCGACAAATGAGCTACCTGCTCATCCCCCAGGATCTTGTGTGAACCCACAAGCATTGGAAAGATGGGCTCATCAAGTAAAAGAGGCAATCCATCAAATGAAACCACACTTTGATTGTGCTCTGTCTTCTATGGAAGAAAAGCTCCATCGGAAGCACGAGCCACAACAGGGTCCCACTGAGTCCCGAAAGGGTGTGGGCCCAGACAGCCCTGCAACTACAGGAATGGGCTCAAGTAGAGCCCTCCGCTCCACCTCCTGACTTTGATAACGTACCACTTCCACCCTATGTCACGGGCGCTCCCACTACTTCTCGATTGGGACGGAGGTGGTCTGGAATTATAAAAGATGCTATCTTGGAGGGAGACTGGAAAGCGGCAGGGCAAATTGCGTGCCCCATCATATTCCAGAATGGTGAACGACGATATGAGCAGCATTGCTGGAAAATTTTACAACAAGCCAAGAAGTCTGTAACAGATCATGGAATAAAATCTGAGGCCGTCCGCATGGCCTTGGATTGGATTTTTACAGCAGATACCAACTCTCCTATAGACAGCACTAACCTGGCAAGGCTTCTGTTGACACCTTCCCAGTTCTTTCACTGGGAGCAAGAGTGGAAAGGACTAGCACAGATGGAGGGCAATCGTCCACAACAGCAGAATGAAACTCTATACGGTATTAACCCAGACATGTTGACCGGGTCTGGAGTATATGGACATTTACAAGTGCAGCTTCAATACCTGCTGCCCGTGCATCATCTGTTAGCGCAGCTTGCCCGCCAAGCCTTCAATGCAGTACCTGATTCCCGGCCTCAACCCAGCTTTGCCACCATCCAACAAGGTCATTCCAAAGGATACTCGCATTTCATCGACAGGCTTTGGCAAGCTCTGGCCAGCCAATCAGACATGACAGGGGACGCAAAGCCGAGTATGTTTAAGTTGCATTTGAAGGAGCCAATCCAAATACAAAACGTGTCCTCGCCACCCTTCCAAAGGGCGTGGAAGTAAGTGATATGCTCAAGCTAGCCAATCAAGCGGTACAGCAACAAGAAGGACAAGTTATGGCCAGTATGGTAGCAGAGGCCGTAAAACCTGCTACGAAACTCCTGGCCACTGCAGTTATAAAGATGGGCATTAAATCACAAGGAGAAGAGTCAGGAACTTGCTTTCGCTGTGGCCGAAAGGGACATTTTTGTCGCATTTGCAAGGTGGCTGTATGGTGTGACCAATGCTAAAAGGATACCCATTCCACAACAGTACGCAAGAGGTCAAAAAATGGGAAATCCAGTGCGAGGCCTTACCATGCTCCGACACAAGTAGTTGGCCAGGCATCAGCGTCCAAGACCTTCCCCCCCCTCCCCTGCCACGGGAAGCCTGGGAGTCAGTTTGGCAGCAGCAGTGAATATCACCTTAAAGGACAGCACTGTCCACAAAATTCCCATGGGTGTTTTTGGTCCCGTGGTAGAAGTGGACAGTTCATTTGGAGCATTGCTGTTAGGGAGATCATCGACAGGACTTGCTGGACTAATAGTCTTACCAGGGGTCATTGATGCTGATTACACTGGAGAAATTATGATTTGTGCTTATACCTTGTTTCCCCCTCTTACCATCAAAGCGGGACAACGGATTGCTCAGCTTGTGTTTATAGACAAGCCCGCAGGAGAAGAAATTCATACTCGTCCTTATCGCAAAGTCTGTGGCTTTGGGTCCACTGGAAAAACAGTGGTCAATCTTGTACAGCAAATGAAAGTTCAGCCCATGGTTACTATTACCATGTTAAATGACACTGAGGCGCATCAAATTACTGCAATGATGGATGCAGGCGCTGATGTTACAATCATCGGCAGAGACAAGTGTCCTTGACGGTGGTCTCTGTGCCCTGCAATTGATGCAGTACAAGGCGTAGGGGGAGGAACCATCCCCATGCGCAGTTTGCAAGCAATAAAGATGAAGTTGCCAGAAGGGCAAGAAATTACTCTTTGCCCATATGTCATGACCCTTCCAGGGGGCTTGGGAGGTCTCATCGGATGAGACATCCTCAGCCAGATAGGGCCACATTAAATATGTCAACACCTTTTTAGGTGTGGGCACTGTAGATCAGCCACCTACTCCAAGAATTCCATGGAAAACTGATAAATGTGTATGGGTAGAGCAGTGGCCTTTAAATGAAGAGCGGCTCCAGATTGCTAAGCACCTGATACATGAACAATTGCAAGCAGGCCACATAAAGCCCTCCATCAGTCCATGGAATACACCCATCTTTGTAATTCCCAAAAAATCTGGAAAATGGCGCCTTTTGCATGATCTACGAGCAGTAAATGAACAAATGTGGCCTATGGGCGCCCTCCAACCTGGCATGCCATCTCCTACTATGTTGCCTTGAGACTGGGAAATTTTGGTTATTGATCTTAAGGACTGTTTTTTCACTATTCCCTTACAATCCGAAGATACTGTGCGCTTTGCTTTCACAGTGCCCTCTGTCAATAAAAGCGCCCCAACAGAAAGATATGAATGGATCGTCCTGCCTCAAGGCATGAAAAACTCTCCCACTATGTGCCAGTTATACGTGCATTGGGCATTGGAACCAGTTCAAGAGCACTTTTCTGCCACCATCATCTACCATTATATGGATGATATTCTGTTTTGTCGGCAACGACCTTTAGTGATGAAGATGTTTCTTACATCACTCGTTTGCTACAGAACAGAGATCTTATAGTGGCACCAGAAAAAGTGCAATGATCAAGCCCCTGGAAGTATTTGGGATGGGTGCTTACCTCTAGCTCTGTACGCCCTCAAAAAGTAACTCTTGCCATTGATGTCACCAGCCTACACAATGCTCAGACTTTAATTAGTGACTTACAATGGGTCCGCAACGTAACAGGGCTCCGGAATGATGAAATAGCTCCACTAATGCCCCTATTACACGGTACTTCTCCTCAATGCCCTGTCCAGCTTAGCGATGGCCAGTGCCGCTGTTTGCAGCATCTTGGGAACAAGATTACAGGTGCCTTTGCTGATCGCTGCTTTCCAGACGAACCCATAGGGGTGCTTGTATTTAACCAAGAGGCTTCCCCTGTTGCAATGCTCTGTCAATGGCCAGCCTGGCAAGAAGAAAAGGGGGCAAACGACCGTGTTGATAACACAATCTGTAGTGGCAGGCTGCAACGACAACAACAACAAACACAGGCACCCGACAAAGCGACAACAAAGCAACTGAAAACTCCAGATGACAAATTTGCTCTATTGGAATGGGTGTTTATGTTGCACACGCCTCCAATGAGCATTTGGGCCAGAACAGTGGCAATTGCCCACTTGATTCGCAAAGCCAGGACTAGGACTCTTGAAATTGGTGCTATGGAACCTGCATTCATAGCTTTACCTCTGAAAGCAGAGTCGAAAGAATGGATGTTACAAAGGGAAACAACTGGGTCTTGAACCGCTACAAGTGGCATTACTGGCCTCCCCCAGAGATGTTATTGATCGGTACCCAAAGGATGCACGACTCCAAATGTTAGGAAAACAACTGTGGCTTGAGACTGCAAAGGGGTCCAAGTGTCCTGTAGAGGGACATATGGTATTTACTGATGCAGGCAAAGTAGAAAAGCTGCCTGCACGTGGCTAGAGGGGACCCCATGGAAACATCACCCGCTGTATGGAACTGATCAGGACTCGTTACAGACACTTGAATTAGCTGCAGTAGCATGGGCACTAATACAGTGGAGAACAGACCCACTGACTGTAGTATCCGATTCACTATACGTGGTGGGTGTAGTGATGAGAATTGAGGACGCTTTGATTAAGCCACCCATCAACCCACGACTCAGACAGTTGTTCTTTAAAGTGCGGCAAGCGATCCATGATCGGACTGAGCCATGCAGCATACTGCACATCAGAAGTCACCTCTCTGACTGAGGATTAGGCGAAGGCGATACCTGAGCCGATGCCTTGGTTAGCCCGCTATTGAAGGCACCTCAGGACTCTTTTGCAGCAGCCCATAACAGTCATGCTATGTTCCACCAATCTGCAAAGGCCTTGCAAAGACAGTTCCGCGTTACCAACACTGATGCACATGGGATTGTGAGGGCCTGCCCACAGTGCAGCCAGCACGGCTCAAGTTTAGGCTTTGGAGTAAACCCAAGAGGGCTGCAGGCATGTGAACTGTGGCAAATGGATGTCACACATGTACCTGAATTTGGGCGTTTAAAATACATGCATGTCACTGTAGATACCTTTTTTAAAATGATATGGGCTACTGCACAGGCAGGAGAGAAGGCAATCCATGTGATTTGCCACCTAACTGCATGTTTTGCCATCATAGGTGTAGCAGACTCCTTAAAAACTGATCATGGGCCTGCTTACGTGGGGGGTCGAGTGCAGAAGTTTTTACAGCTATGGGGTGTTAAGCATAGTACTGGCATTCCTCATGTGTCTACAGGACAGGCTATTGTAGAACGGGCCCATCGGACAATCAAGGAGTATTTAGCTAAACAGAAGGGTACTGAGCAAACAGATCCTGTAATTAGGCTGCAACAGGTACTGTTCACTCTAAATTTTTTTAGTTTGGCAGGAGATGCCGAACAGCTCCCCGTAGTCACACATAACAGCCATATTATGTTACAAGCCACCCCAGGGGTACAAATTTGTTATAAAGACCCACGGACGGGACAATGGGGGGGGGCAGCTCCATTGTTATTTAACGGTCGAGGTTATAGCTGTGTTTCTACAGATAACCAGACCAATATGGGTTCCTAGCTGATGGACCAGGCCTGCTCCCAGTCCCGCTGTCGACAAAAGTGGCTTCAGCGAGTGTGTGACCAACTGAGCCAGGACGTACAGCAGATGTTCCCAACCTTTGGGAAGTGAACCCTTGCTTGGTGGCCAACGACCTCACATTTGGACGACCACTCGGAGTCTGGGAACAGTCACTGAGTGTGCATGCTAATCGCCACAGAAATTGTTTATGCTGTAACTTCAGTGTCAGAAAGAGAAAATGTGTGGGTAACATGGGCTCACCAGGTGAACCAGACAGACTTCTGTCTGGCCATGGGGTCGGCAGCAGATCCATTTCGCACATGTCTAATTGGCGTGCCATGGGTCTCACTCGAGGACACGTTTCAAAAATGGGTGACAGATATAGGGAAGATCAATGAGGAAGTGGAGCAACAAATGCAAAACAAACTGGGGCGAGTGCTTAGGTTGTTGGTCTAGTTATCGGCACTCCTTGCAGCAAACCCATATTATTGCCAATTTAACAAAAAATGCAACCTTGCCTCTTCAAGAGCTACAGCTTTATGGGTCCCTCTTTCCCAGTATGCTTGTTAATGTAACACCATGGACCAGCTGTTCCAATGTGGTGCCTCCAATGCAATATGCCAACAGGTCTGGGGTTTTCTTCTTTGGAGATCCTTGGAAGGACTATCAGGCATGACAGGGCATGGCTTCCTTTCCATGGAAACAGAACATATCAGGACACTCCATCGGAGGCTGGAACACGCCGGCCACGTTGGGAGGAGCTGAGTCTATTGACACAATGGGAGGAAAGGTTTTACCTCCTGGAATGTTTTTGATATGCGGAGATAGAGCATGGAATGGGATTCCGCGTAGTCCAATTGGGGGTCCTTGCTACCTGGGAAAGCTAACTATGTTTGCCCCTTCTATACGAGCATGGAAAAACATTACAGCATCAGAAAGTTGGAAAAATAGGATGTGAAATAGATACCAGCGTAGTGTTTCCACGTTTGATAAAGATTGTAATGATAAGGTAAACATTATGAGTTTGAGTGCATTTATACCATTGGCTATTTTTAACCCAGGGGGTGCTGCAGCTCATGGCTATAACAATCTGAAAAAGTTGGCCTGTTGGT
>NW_008235750.1:30236-33173 GCF_000691975.1 Corvus brachyrhynchos | reverse complement strand
ACAAATCCATACAGACAGCTTCTCTGAGTGGCTGTCCTTGCTTGGTCTGACAGGGTGGTTAGGAAACCTGGTTCAAGAAGGTTTACGTCTGCTAGCTACACTATTAATTGTGGCAATAATAATTTGTTGTTGTTTGGGGTGCATACGGAAAGCTTTAGAGAAAGTTGTTAACTGGAATTGGCTTGTGCAAGAAGAAAAAGGGGGAATTGTAGAGAAATGGCTGAGTGAACAGGGACATGTATACGTGCACAATCCAAGCTCTATTAGTGAACTGTCCTTGACTAGGGAAAAAAGAGAAGAGCAATGCTGATGTGGCAAGCCAACAGGATGTTGGGGAGGGGGATGCTGACCATTGAAAGAGAAAGACTTATGTTAGTTAGTCACGTGTATATTAATCTGTAACCAATCGCTTGCTATTAAAGGCCGCATGAACAGTAGCTGTAACCCAATAGTATGGAGCTTGCTTACGCGTGCTTGAGGAATTGGAGTATAACTGTGGGTCTGCCAATAGAATAAACGGAGTTCCATCATATCTCTGTGAGAAGCGTGGTTCATTCTGGCAGATCTCTGGCTATTGACACTTTCCTCCAGAGGGGATGTCGCGCAAACGGGGGACCCCCACAAGCCCCTCGCAACCCCCAGGGCTGGGCTGGCCCTGCCTGGATGCCCAGAGCCACCAAAACCGCTCTGTCCCTACCCTCTGCTACTGCACAAGGAGAGGAAATACAAGGAAAGGCCCAGGAGTTGAGAGAAAGATTGGGAGAGATCCCGCCCCGAGCACCGGCACGGGCACAACAGAGCCAGCCTGAGCACAGGGAGGGAATTTATTACCAAGCAAATCCCAGCAGCACAAGGAGAAGGCAAAGAAATCTCTCCAACACCTTCCCCCCACCCAGCGGGGATCACCCGGAACGGGGGTCACCAGGGCTCTGCCCAACGGGGGTCACTGGGGATTATCCAAAGGGGATATCTTGGTTTGAAAGATGGGTGTCTATCAAGGAAGGCAGGAACCTCCCTCAAAATGGAAAATGCAACCCCCTTCCCTCCGAGTTATTATAATTTTGAAATCAAGGGGCTTTTAGGCAAAGATGTGGAAAATAGGAATAACAGTTCTTCACTATTATATATCTATATGTGTATAGCCAGTCAAACAAACATCAATAACCATGGCAGTAACAGCAAACAATCACAAACCCAGTGCCAGCCTTCTCGGCTGTCGGGCCCTTTCCCCTCGGGTGCAGTTCCGCTCGCAGCCGGCACTACTGTGGGGCGGGGCAGGTGTGATGGTTCCCCCGCTGCTGCAGGGGGCGCTCCGGAGCGAGCTCGGGGAGCACGCGGCACTGGTGCCCTGCGATCCCAGGAAGGGATGGAACAAAAAAGCTTCACAAAACGCTGGGCAGCCGATCCCAGTGTCTGGCCGGACCCTTGGAGAACAGCAGGCTGGAGCGGCAGGGATGAGCAGAAATCCTGGGTGGCAGACGCGATGTATCGAACTCCGGAGCTGCGGTGGGAACCCCCCGGAGGTCTCCGTAGGCAGGGCGTGTGGGGCCTACAGAGTAGGGAAGGCTCAAAGGAACGGTGGGGGCAGGGCGGCCGCAGCCCGGCTCCCAGCAGGGCAGGGAAAGGTGGGCTTGGGAATCTGGGGTTTTCCCTGAGGCACCCGAGCAGATGGTGAAAAGGTCCCTTTTTTAGTGAGGTGGGGTATTAGGGTCCCAGTGCAACAGCTGCTCCAGTGAGCAAGCTCCACTCACGGTAGAAGGAAGGCAGCCGAAAGCAGAAACTTGCAGCGGCAACAAACTCTCCATGACGACAACAGCCCTCCTCTCCCTCCCAACGCTGGGAGAACACGAGAGCTATGGGCTTTACCCAACCCCTTTTTCCCGGTTCAAATCTCGTGGCGTCCCCCACCCTACATGAGAAAACTCCAGGTGAAAGAGAGAAGCCAGCTGGACCCCTCCTCCTGTGGCCAGGTTTTTGGTCTCCCTTAAGTACTTAGTAATTTGCCCCCCTGGCAACACATATGGGGAAAATTATTTCAGAGAAAAAGAAAACAGAAGGAGAACTCCTAAAACCCCAACGGCGGGCACTGGGGATCATCCAACCCCGATCCTCCCACGGGGGATGGAGCTGGAGCAGCGCACAAAGCTCTTCCCACACTGGCGACACTCGCAGGGCCTCTCCCCAGTGCGGATGTACTGGCAGGTGATGAGCTGGGAGCTCTGGCTGAAGCTCTTCCCACATTCCAAGCACTCGAAGGGCCATTCTCCAGTGCGGATCTTGTGGTCCTTGCGGAGGTGGGAGGTCTTGCTGAAGCTCTGCCCACATTCCAAGAACTTGTAGTGCTGTTCCCCGGCGTCGATCCTGCGATGGGTGACCAGGTCAGACTTCCACAGGAAGCTCTTCCCACATTCCAAGCATTAGGAGGGATGTTCCTTAGTTTGGATCTCCTGCTGCTGGATCAGGTGGCAGCTCTGGCTGAAGCTCATTCCACATTCCAAGCACTTGTAGGGTGTCTCCGTTTGAGAGACGATTTAAAAGAGGACACTCTGGAGTGAGTGTCGCCTCCTCTACAGGGTTCCAATAATCCCTTTCCACCAATAGGAAATGGGTATTAATAGATGAAAGCGAAGAAAACTCCAGCGATTTGTTAACAAACAGAATGCCCTCAAGGCAAGAAAAACCAGTAAATAACTGCTAGATATTAAATTGTCAGCCCTTACCCCCACACACCCCCTGGGACAAAAGACCCAAAACGCCGGAGAAATCCCCGCTCTCCACACGCGGTACAGGACGGCGCCGGCTTCTCCCTCGGGGGAAAAACCAGCCCGGGGCTGTCCCGAAGGCGGTGAAAGCCCGGGGCTCGGCCGGCGCTGAGCTCCTGCCCAGGGCGGCTCCGCGGGCACCGGGCCGGGCGGGGGGCGGGGGGCGCGCGGGACG
>NW_008235750.1:25808-30186 GCF_000691975.1 Corvus brachyrhynchos | reverse complement strand
CGCCGCTCCGCTCCCGCCGGCGCGGAGCCCCCGGGCTCCGACAGAGCAGCTGCTCAGCTCCCTGCGGGCACCCCGAGGCTCGCCGCTGCAGCGTCTCCGAACCGCGGCAAGGAAAAAAATCCTCTCTGCGCCTGGGCCAAAAAAGCTTTTCAGCCAAGCAAAAAGCCTCGGTGGACAGAGAGCGCCGGAAATCCTGGGCAGCGAGGCTTCAAAACGCCCGCGCAGCGAACGAGGAGCCTCTCCCCGCCCCGGCCCCACACACGGCCCGTCCCGGGCTCCCGGCGCTCAAAGACACAATAACCATGCTCTGGGCACAGAGCAGAGGATCACGGAAAGTACCATCACAGGAACTCACTCCAAGGCAATTGTGGATACAATAATCACATATATATATATATATCCATAAAAGCATGTACTGAACTCTGGACACAGCAATGTGCACGTCGGACAGGAGTGGAGAGGCTGAATGAACACCGGGGGAGATGTGGAGTGTATGGACAGAGCAAACCCTCCAAATGCTTTCACCTGATTCCCAGCTTTTCCGTGTTTCAAGGGCTCTGACTGCTGGATTTGAAGGAACTGAGATCTCACGGTGAAAAGCAGAGCAGTCTGGAACCAGACACTGCTCTAGGAGTCAAAGTCTGGAGTTGCCACATCTCACTTTTGAAAATATATTGAATAAAACCCTCATTGCCCACAACACACAGGGGAGAGGCCCTACGAGTGTGGGGAGTGTGGGAAGAGCTTTGGCCGGAGATCCAGCCTGTGGGCACACCAGCGGACGCACACAGGGGAGAGGCCCTACGAGTGTGGGGAGTGTGGGAAGAGGTTTCCAAGGAGCTGCAGTCTCCTCAAACATGAGCAGAGTCACACGGATGAGAGGCCCTTCCGCTGCCCCGACTGTGGGAAGGGCTTCCAGCGCAACTACACCCTCATCATCCACCGGCGCATCCACACCGGGGAGAGGCCCTACGAGTGTCCCCAGTGTGGGAAGAGCTTCTCACAGAGCTCTTCCTTGACCCAACACCAACGGAGGCACCGCTAAGGGAAGCCCTGCCCCGAGTGCGGGAAGAGCTTCATGCGCTGCTCCAGCTCCATCCCCCATGGGAGGATCGGTGTTGGATGATCCCCAGTGACCCCCATTGGGCAGAGCCCCAGAGATCCGTGGTGCTGGTGATCTGTGTGGGAAGACACCAGGCTGGGGGGCTCCGCCTCTTCCTGGCTCCCAGTGGCCTTGATTTTCTTTTCATTTCTCTTTGTCCTTTCAAAACACCCAAACCCAGGGTAAAAATAAAGATGTTGAACTAAGACATGGATGGGGACGTGGGGGGATCTTCCAGGGGATATGGGGGATGCTGGCTTCAAAGGAGTTGAGGGTTCCTGGTGATTCATTAAATCTCGATATCCATGGACAAAGACCCTCTAACTAATTAAAGTTAGAAAGTGGTATGTTTATTCAGGCACCAGTGGGGGGGCATGGGAGTAGCCTCCTAAAGACATGCCAGCCAAGTACAAGGTTTCTCGTTCTCTATTTATTACTCAAAGTTTTACATCTTCTGCATATGTATGACCCCAGCACCTCCCATCCTCCGCTTTGTATTAAAATGAGATCATTGGTCTTTCACGCATGTGCAGTTTCTCTCTTGAATTGGGTCAGTGGTCCTGAAAGAGGAAGTCAGGAATGTCTTCCTCACAGTGACCTTTTTACCTCCTTGCTGTTGGCAGGCATTCATGACCTCTTGGCGCAGCCCAAGATCTCCTACTTTTGATTAATTATTACGAAACCCAGGTGCTGTTCTTGGTTCTATTAGTTTCAATTTCTTTTGATGACAGTTCATTCATTTGGTTTCCTTCTATAAACAAAACTTAAAAATATAATGGCAAATAATACATCACTTAGCTCTAGCTTAGGCATCTACTAAGCATTAACTTATCTTTTGTTTTTCTACTTTGTGTCTTAATACAAATTTCTTCTAACTCTTAGCTAAAATTTTAACTTTTCAGAACCTTGACTCACTTGAACACCTAAGAAAGCAGTATTTCTCCCAGATTTGCTATAGCATATGCGCAGGGGCACGCACACAGACAGAAACAGTCAGAGCAAGCAAGGTTCCTGTGAAAAATTCCCCTCAGAGGTCAGTGAAATCCTCACTTTGGAACCTTTTTCCTCTCCTGCTGGGCACAGGATCAGGCCTCGAGGAGTGAGGGTATCGGCCCAGGACACGTCGTGGTTCGGCGAGCTCCAGGCATAGCAAACCTGAGCGTTTGCTGGCTCTGACAGGCCCCCTCAGAGGGAGATTGCTGGTCACAGCCCACGGTGGCCCAAGAGAGCTCAAAGGGCCTCCTTTTGGGCCTCTGTTGAGAGGGTCACAAGAGAGTGGGCTTCAGCCATAACGATGTTTCATCCCGGCCACAGTTTGGGCCAGCACTTTCTCTGAAAGTGGGAGAACAGGAATGCTATGCCATTCAGGCAAGAGGAATCTTTTCCAGGGCTGGTCATAAGGAAAGCAGGAGCTCGTTAGCAGTTCCTGGGAGCAGACAGTATTTCTGACAAGCTCGGCACGAGCTGAGCCCAGGTGCTGTTTTCAAAGCCAAGGCCTAACAAGCATTTCTCAGATCACAGTGCAGCCTGGAAAGGAGGAGAGGGGAATGCACCAGCACACTGGGATCCCAGGGATGTCCATGGCCTGGGGTGACGCTGGAGCAATGCCAGGCACCCACCAAAGCCACTCTGTCCCTGCCCCCTGCAGCCGCACAGGGGAGAGAAAATTTAACCACGGGTTCCTAGGATGGGATAAGACTGGGAGAGATCCCTCAGCAAACACCGGCACGGGCACAACAGACCCAGCCTGGGCACAGGGAGGGAATTTATTGCCAACCAAATCCCAGCAGCACAAGGAGAAGGCAAAGAAATCTCTCCAACACCTTCCCCCCACGCAACAGGGATCACCCAGTATGGATATGAATATGCTGCTAGGAAGAATTTTTCTTGCTTCTTTCCAGTCTTGTGAGATATTTTTCTCTCTCATGGAAGATAGTAGCAGAATTCTATAAACTGTGAACACCTGTGACCTTGCAAAACCTTTGTTTATAGTACAGTAGGAATCAGGAATCTTGCTGCACAATTCTTGTCTGTTGGATCTTTCTTTTCCTCCCTACCACTGTGGGACACCGTGATAACGCAGAACAGGGTTCACCAGGGCTCTGCCCAATGGGGGTCACTGGGGATCATCCAACGTCGATCCTCCCACGGGGGATGGAGCTGGAGCAGTGCACGAAGCTCTTCCCGCACTCGGGGCACTCGTAGGGCCTCTCCCCGGTGTGGATGTGCCGGTGCAGGACAAAGGTGGAGTTTTGCTTGAAGCCCTTCCCACAGTCAGGGCAGCGGAAAAGCCTCTCCTCTGTGTGAATCCACTGATGCAGGAAGAGATGGGAGCTGCTCCGAAACCTCTTCCCACACTTGGAGCACTTGTAGGGCCTTTCCCTGGCATGGATGCACTGGTATTCCCTCAGGCTGGAGCTCCACCTGAAGCTCTTCCCACTTTCCCAACAGGTGTAGGGCCGTTCCCCAGTGTGGATCTTGCAGTGGTTGATGAGGGTGGACCTCCAACCAAAGATCTTCCCACATTCCATGCAGATGTAGGGCTGTTCCCCTGTGTGGATAACCTGGAGGCAGATCAGGTGGGAGCTCTGGCTGAAGCTCTTCTCACACTCCCCACACTTGTAGGGCTTCTCCCCAGTGTGGATCCTCTGGTGCTGGATCAGGTCGGAGCTGTAGCTGAAGCCCTTCCCACATTCAAAGCACTTGTGTGTCGCGGTATCCCGCAGTGGTAGGGAGGAGAAGAGAGATCTAACTGGCAGGAATTGTGCAGCAAGATTGATTTATTTAATTATTTTACAAACTCTTTTATAGACTTTTTTTTCATAGTCTAATTGGTCAAAGGATCAGTCACTCCTTGGGGTGATTGGATAAAATCCTAAGACATCCATTGTCAAAGTATTTTTCTACTGTATCATAAACAAAGGTTTTGCAAGGTCACAGGTGTTCATAGTTTATAGAACTCTGCTACTATCTTCCATGAGAGAGAAAAATATCTCACGGGACTAGAAAGAAGCAAGAAAAATTCTTCCTATCAGCATATTTGTATCCACAATTCCCCCTTTTTGTTTGGTAAGATAACAATTCTACTAGGTATTAATCCTAAATAGAAATTTACATCAGTTATTAATTCTAAATATGTCCTTAAGGCTTTAACTATCTGACTCCATAACAAGAAATTTAAAGTTCAGTCTCTGCTTGTGGAAGGACCATCTGCCTGATGGTTGACATCCTGGCCATCCCAGTCTCTGCTTGTAGAAGGACCATCTGCCTGATGGT
>NW_008235750.1:23320-23822 GCF_000691975.1 Corvus brachyrhynchos | reverse complement strand
TCAAATTCAAAGGTTCCTGTGAGAATCGCTGAAAAGCCATGGTAACAGCCCTTAATTCAACTAACTGAGCAGAGCCTGATTCGTGTTCCTTCAGCACCTGCCATTTCGATCCCTCCTTCCAGGTAACAATGGCTTTCCCAGTTTTCCCAGAACCATCCGTAAAGACGCTATTTCTCGCCCACAAGGAAAGTATGGTCTATTTTGCCAACTGCAGTAATTTATGGCTGGGCAGATGGTAAATGATCTGCCCTGAAAAGTTTTGCAGCGTGCTTTGCAAAGGAGCACTATGGATAAGGCTCCACTCAAAGTATTCCTTTGAGATCGGAATGACAATTACAGCAGGATCTGCAGCCATCAATTGCAAACACTGTTGACGGCATTTGATTATCAGAGAAGCGACCAATTCAAACACTGTGGTCACTGTCCTTTTTGGCGGGTGAGGCAAAAAGACCCATTCTAGGATATACAAAGGATCAGGCCATTGTGCATTCCACTGGCCCAT
>NW_008235750.1:20313-21640 GCF_000691975.1 Corvus brachyrhynchos | reverse complement strand
CTGCCACACCTCTTGCACTGGGGGATCGGTGTGTTCTCTTTTTGGTTTGGCTTAGGCCGCTTCTGGTTTTTTGTGTGTTTTGGTTGCTTTGGTTCACAACCAGAAGATGCGTGAACAGGCTGCAGGAACGCAGCCAAAGCAGACCTTTTCTGGCTTCCATATCCCACCTTAGAGCAGGCTTCGACCACGTCTGTTACCTCAGGATCCCCTGGTAAGGCATCTATAGTTTTTCTGCACTCCTCGTTTGCGTTATCTCTCACTAACTGCCTTAACAACATCTGCCTTAACCCATTATCATCAGCAGTGACTTTCTCTACAAAAGAGAGGAATGACTCTGATTTCCCTTGAACTATTTCAGTATATTGCTTTCTAGGAGCAGCCATCTCCATGGTTTTCGACAGGGCCGTCATGCTGACGTGTTGAGCTTGCTGTAGGACGCTAGAGGGAAAAGGTACCCTGGAGATTGGGATCAGAGAAGGGACCAGCCCCCATAAGACCATCCGTCCCCACTGCACGTCTGGGGTCCTCAGCTGGGAGCTGCATATTCCCTAATGCAGTCCTGTCGGCCAGCTTTCTCCAGGTAGTCTCAAAAACTGCACATTGTACAGGTTGAAATAGGATTTGACCTAAGTGCCTGATATCAAATGGAGCAAGCAAATCTGTATTTATCACCCTTATTATCTGCATAACCTCAGCAGAACCAAGCCCATGTTGTGCAACTTTGGATTGCAGATCCTGTTCAACCTTCCAAGCAATTATCTCGTGCTTGTCATGCTCCCCGAACTTGGGAGAGCCTTATACACTGGGAAAGCTTGGATCTCCCCTTTTGGGGAGTCACTACCATCCTGAACTACTGGCACAGCCTCAGGATGCAGTGTAACAGCTTCCTGATTACTCTCAGGATCCTCAAATCTGTTTGGCATTCCCAGTGTTTCCAATAAATTCCAATCGCGCTCCTCCAGAGCCTGCATCTTAAGTGACTCCCAGAAACGATTGTAGTGGGTCGGACGCACTGTCACAGTGCAGTCTGGGAAGGTCCAGGGGCAAGATTGGAGCAGCCTTTTCCTTCGCTGCTCGGCTACAGCGGCTTTACGCCCCAGGGCCGGAACCTCCTCTGCCTCAATGCCTGACGATGAATCGTCGGGTATGAGCAGCTTTGAGGTGCCGTGAACGAACAGAGGTGGGTGGGGGGAAATCGCCTGACCAGAAGAGGAACCGACAGCAGAGGCTGGAGTCAGCTGTGCAGAGGGCTCCACCACAGCTGCTTTCGGGGATGCAATCTCGGGCGGGTTCGACCGATCCGGCGCCGGGGCCGCTGCAGCCACAT
>NW_008235750.1:17511-19044 GCF_000691975.1 Corvus brachyrhynchos | reverse complement strand
ATTATTTTACAAACTCTTTTATAGACTTTTTTCTTCATAGTCTAATTGGTCAAAGGATCAGCCACTCCCTGGGGTGATTGGCTAGAATCCTAAAACATCCATTGTCAAAATATTTTTCTACTGTACCATAAACAAAGCTTTGCAAGGTCACAGGTGTTCATAGCTTATAGAACTCTATGAATATCTTCCATGAGAGAGAAAAAGAAGCAAGAAAAATTCTTGCTAGCAGCATATTTGTATCCACACTTGTGGGGTTTCTCCCTGGCCTGAGCCTTCTCCACCATCTCCAAGCTCCGGCCAGATCTTCTGCCGCCTTCCCGGAACAGGGTGGATCTTTCCTCCTTGCAGATCCCTGGGCTGGGTTTGCAGCTCCTCCTCATGCAGGATCGCCGGGGCTTTTCCTCCCAGTTGGATTCCTGTGCTGTGGAGCTGCTCAAAACGGCCTCTTCTGTGAGGTTCTGCTGAGGGGATTTGTCCTCCCTGGTCTCCATCTGCAGCTCAGTGCCTGGGGGAGGAAGGACAAGGAGAGGATGGGATTTGCCTCCGTGCCACAGGGAATGGGAAGGAGATCCCCCAGTCCATCCCCGGCAGGACGGCGTCGGCAGCAGGGTTGTCCTGCAGCCGGGGGCGATGCTGGGCTGGGAGATGGAGCAGGAGAGAAGGGAAAGGGGCAGTGACTTCCTCCTCACCTGCCTGGGTGTCCTGGGACATCTTCCTCTTCTTCACAGACTCTTCCTCCCTCTGGCCAAGGCTTGGGAATGATAAATCCTGGTTTCAGGGGAAAAACAGTTGGTTAGTGCCTTGGGTTGGGGGTTCCTCCTGCCCAAGTCCATCTCTAGAAGTCATCAGGCATTTTGGATTCATTAAAACCTCCAAGATATTAAGATCCAGACCCAAAAAACTCAAACACAAAGACACAGCCCCAAAACTCCCAAAACCTCAATATTCAGGAAAAACTCCTATGAAGTAGGAAAATTCTGCCCCCCAAAAACCAAACCACCAACATTTAGACAAATAAACTTCAGAAACACCAAGATTTTCTCCCTCACCCCAGAAAATTAGAAAATATCAAGATTCAGCCCAAAAGATCCAGATTCAAATGGAGAACTCCACAATTCCACAAAAAAACCCTCCCAGGAGTTCCCTCTGTCTGGGCTTCTGGGGGTCCCGCATGTTTTTGGGGCTTTCCCTATCCAGGGTTCCTGCATCTCTGGATTACCGAGGGTCCCATGAATCACAGGGGTCTCCCCTTTCTGGGCTCCCCACTTCAGTGTCCAGGGGGTTCCCCTGCTCTCCAGCCTCCCCCTCCCTTCAGGCTGCCGGGGGTGCCCCAGCTCTGGGATTGCCCCTCTCTGCTCTTCCCACTCCGTGGGTCTCGGGCTTCCCCCAAACCTGGATCTCCCAGGGGGTCCCCAAAACCGGTGTCCCCCTCACACCGTGCCACCACCAGGAGATCGTCACGTGGTACCAGAGCCTGACCCAGGGAGACCAACCCACACGTGGGGGGAGACCCCACATCCCCCCACCCATGGC
>NW_008235750.1:16231-17256 GCF_000691975.1 Corvus brachyrhynchos | reverse complement strand
CCCACCCTTGGCCCCCTCCCCCCAAACCCATCGCATCCCGTGGGAGGAGCAGGGATGGAGCTGGGGCCGGTCGGGCTGGGGCAGCGCTGGGCTCTTGGCTGCTCCCAGCCGCTGTGGGGGAAGCCAGGAAGGGGAAAAGAGGGAAGATTGTTGTGTGGAGAAAAAAGTTTCAGGTTTGTGGCCCCTCTCAGTGGGGACTTGGACCCCTTTGATCTCACCTCAGAAACCTGGAGATTCTGGAGGGGGAATGCAAAGATGGGTGGGAGATCCCAAGGGATTTTGGGGATAGGGTGAGGGGTTGTGGGAGCCACTTCCTGGGGGGGCAGTCAGGCTGGAGACCCCTGGGCTGGACTCCTGGTCTGGGCATTCCAGCTCCCATTTTCTGTTCTCTTCCTCCCTTTTTCCCACCTCTCTCAGTATTTTCCCGTTGTCCCCATCACACCCCTGAGACACTCATGTTCACCTGAGTCCTGCTAGCCCCCGGACACGTGAGCTCCCAGCACCACCAGTACCACCAGTACGGCCCCAGCTGCCAGCACACGCCCCATGGCCAGTGCCGGGCAAGTGCCGCCAGCCCCAAAGCAGCCGCGCTGTGCTGTGGAGGGGTCCCCATGGCCCTGCCCCATGCAGCACTGGGAGCACCAGTCTGGACCAGTGCGGAGCACGGGTGGGCGGCATCAGAACCCACGAAAGTGGGTCCCCCACATGCCATTTAGACCCCCCCCAACTGCTGGAAAGCATCAGGATCCTCCCAAAAAAGGAGTCACCTTCGCCCCCCAAAATGACCACAAAATCTCCCAAAGCCGTTTATAACCCCCCAAAACTGGTGGAAAGCAGCACGATCTACCCTAAAATGGGCTCCCCATGTCCTTTCCTGTGGGGCCACACTCCAAATGCAAAAGCCAGGTGTGTCCCCCCTCCCAGTAACACATCCCTCAGGACTGGAGGGTGCCCCAAAACCTCCTCAGGAACTGGATCCCCCAAACCTCTTCATCCCAACATGTGTCTGTGTCATTCCAGACCCC
>NW_008235750.1:12483-14704 GCF_000691975.1 Corvus brachyrhynchos | reverse complement strand
CCTTTTTCTTCTCCTTCTTCTCCTTCTCCTTCTTCTTCATCTTCATCTTCTTCTTTGTCTTCTTCTTCTTCGTCTTCGTCTTCATCTTTGCTGTCTTCTAGTTTTTAAGTCCCAATCTTGTTCTTTCCCACAATTCCTTCCTTCCTTGCATCCTTCCAACTCTTAAGGAGTGTCCAATCTCCTCCCCTGCGCCCCCCCCCCGCCACGGCCCCGCGCCTCAGGGCCGGGCCGGGGAGTGACCGCACGGCTGGGGAGGGACCCCCCGCTGGCCAGGGCAGGGACTGACCCCACGTGGAGCTCAGCTGTCATCCTGAAATGAAGGAATCGAACGTGGGTGCTGGCACTTCTGTAACCTCAAGCTGTTCCTTGATCCTCGACACTTTAGTTCTGGCAACAGGAAGCCCTTCAGCACAATGTCTCTTCCCAGCCACTGGTTTCTGGCTCAGACCCAGCTCGGAGCTTGGACAAGAAACTCAAAGTCCCAGAAGAAAATGCTCTGCCGTCACTTTTTTTTCATAGTTATATTTTATTTTATACGTGTCTGTGATGACGTATTTAAGAAGGAAATCAAAAGCATGCGCAGCTCTCCCGTGGGGTGGCGAGTCGCCGTGGCCAGGGCCATCCCGGCTCCGCAAGCGGCCACGTGGCTACTGCCATCTCAGCATGGCCAGCGGCAAGCTTTGCCTGCTTGGCCACCTCTAGCCAGCTGTGCTGTGGGCAGAAGGGCAGGGGCAGCGGCAGTGGCTTCTTTTTTGTGCCCCGCTTGAAGAAAGACATTGAATGGCGCCGGTGCTGCGGTGGCCGGCACCGGACGCGCAGTGGCGGGGGAAGGGGGCTACGTGGCCAACAGCGGAGGCATGGCGAGCGATTCCCCAACGCAGAATTCGGACGAAATCGGCCTCTCGGCGCTGTGAAGTCCTGCAGAAGTCTTTGAACTGGTGGAATTTGTTGGTAATGGTACTTACGAGCAGCAGTTTTTTCCTTCTTCGAGAAAGAGGAGGAAGTGAGGACACGTGGTGGAAGACAGTGTGGCGGCACCAAGGTCAGTGGAAAGAAAGAGGGGCAGGAGGTGCTCCAAGTGTCAGAGTTGAGATCTCTCTGCAAGCCGTGGTGAGGACTGGGATAAAACAAACTGTCTCCCTATAATTCATGAAGTCCATGGGGGGATGCAGAGATCCTCTTGCAGCCCATGTGCAGAACAGGTGCTTGCACCAGAGCAGGTGGATGCCGGAGGAAGCTGTAATCCAGTGGGAGACCCGAACAGAGAGAGAGGGCCTTTTCTTCCAGAGATAGAGGAAGAGGGCCCTTGTTCCAGTCTAGAGCAGCTTATCCTTAAAGACTACACCCCATGGACTAAAATGATCCACACTATGCAGTTTTGGGAAGACTGTTTTGCCTGTGGGAGAGACTCACGTTACAGCAGGTCGGGCAGGACTGCTACTCGTGAAATTAGAACCATGCTGGAGAAGTTCATTAAGAACTGTCTCCCGTGGGAAGACCCCACAGCACAGCAGAAGAAAGAGACTCCCCTCCCTAAGCAAACTGAAGAAAGATTTCGAGTGAGGAACTGACCAAAACCCCCACGCCCTGTTTCCCTGCACTGTTGGTGGGAAGGAGGGAGGGGTTGAGGGGAAAAAAGTGTTTTAAAGGCTTATTTTATTCCTCATTATCCTTCTCTGACTGCTAATAATAAATTTACTTTATCCCTTTAAGTTTGAGCCTGTTTAGCCCTTAGAGTGTTTTTTCTTAATCCTTATCTCAACCCATAAGCCCTTCGTTTTTTTCCCCTTCCCTGCTCAGCTGTATCAGAGGACAACGAGTGAATGGTTTTTCGTGGGTGCCTGGTGTTTGGCCAGTGTCAAACCACAACACCAAGGAGATCGATGGAAGTAATGAGGAATTTTTGAACTCTTTCCGCTGCTGTTTCCAGAAGGTCCCGGCCGGGTCCTGCCGGGAGGAGCCGGGGGCGGGGAGGGGGCTCAGGGCTTAATTGGGGAGAAAAGTTGAATTGGGGCATGGAAACTTTAATGGTGTGGAGAAAATGTGAACGGAGGGGATTTGAATGGGAGGGGATGATTTGAATTGGGCAGAGAAAATGAAGTGGGGGAGGAGCCCCCCAGCCCTCGGCTGTGCCCCGAAGGTGCTGCCAGCGGTTCCCCTGCTCCCACCCCCCGGGCTGGGGGCGCGGAGCTGCCGCTGCTCCCCGGGAATGCCACGGGGT
>NW_008235750.1:7453-11003 GCF_000691975.1 Corvus brachyrhynchos | reverse complement strand
GGTGTGACGAGCAAAAGGAAGGGGAGGGGAGAGGAGAGGAGAGGAGAGGAGAGGAGAGGGAGAAGGAGATTCAGAATCAGGGATTGGACTCACAGCACCCAGTTCCGCTCTGCTGGGGTTGGGGACTGCAGGAAAAATTGGATCTGCTGCTCCCGGAGCTTTCCCCGCTTTGGGCCAAACCCAGCGGGTTCCAGGCAGAGTTTGGCCGCAGGGCCCGGGAGTTCAGCCCAGCCCGGCACAGGGGTCCCACAGGGCGTGGGTGTGGAGGGTCCCAGGGGGGTCCAGGAGGACCCAGGGGGGTCCCAGGAGGGGATCCAGGTGAATTCCCTGCTTCCAGTGAGGGATCTATATTTTAAGAGAGGTGGTTGATGGTGCTGTAAAGGAGCAAACTGCAGAATAAGTCACAGAGAAGTCATTTAAGCAGGGACTACCCGTGGTTAATCCTTCTGGGGCCACCCAGACACCTCCCTGGGCCTCTGGGGGCCCCGTGGCACGGTGCAGACAGGGATCGAATCAAAGCTTCCTTGGAAGATGGAGGCAGGAGAATATTGCCCACAATCTTCTTTCCAGCTGCCCTCCACACTCCTGCAAATCCTGCTGGGACACTCAGGCTCTCCATTCTGGGGCTCTGCAGCTCCCGTGCAAACCCATCCATCACTGTGTCCCCTCTCGCATGGATATCAAGGAAATGACACAGCAATGTCCACAAAACCTGAACTTGATTAAGTTGACTGCTCTAAAAATCTGCAGCTGGGGGATGACGGGAAGACTACGGGGTGAGAACCTTATGCCTCCAAAAAGGGTCAAGAGTTTGGAACTGGAACACTCAGGGAAACTTCAGCTTCTGGGGGAAAAGGTGGCTGGGAGCTCTATGGCTGAGGATGTGGGGCTTCACTAACAATGGGAAAGGAGGGGAGAAGGGGTAAAAGGGGAGGTTTAGGAGCCCTAAACGTGGCGTGAGGGGGGTGGGTCATCCCCAAACTGAGCCAAGGGGAGCAGGGATTTGGGAGGACTATGGGAAAGGGGTGGGAGAGGGGGGATAAAAGGAGGGGGGACAGTGGGAAAGTGTCCCCACCACTTGAATCCCTGGAGCGATTTTTTGGGGCTTGCGGGGGAGGGGGGATGGATCCGCACTGGAGGGGTCCCCAAGCCCCCTGCCCATCCCTGGGGGGCTCCCCAGCTCGCGAGGAGTGGGGGGGGGGGGGGGGGGTAAGAAATAAGGGACCGGGTGGGTGCAGAGGAGGAGCGGGGGGAGGAAGAGGAAGAAGAGAAGAGGAGGAGCAGCAGGAACAGGAGGAGCAGGACGAGGAGCCGAAGGAGACGCACGACGTTCGCTGCCCGCTCTCCGCCGCAGCCTCGGGAGCATCGTCTCCCCTACATCCCGCAGGTGAGCGGGGAGGGGAAGTTCGCCCCAAATATATCAGGTGGTCCCTGAGCGGTGCCCAGAGAGGGGAGAACCCCGGGATCCGCGGGACCCCCATCAGCCCAGAGGAAGGGAGACCCCCAGAACCCCAAAGTGGAGAGACCAAAGAGGGGGAAATCCTGGGATGGGTTTTCTGGGCTGAGTCGTGGTCGTTTGGAGATCTTTACAGACACAAAACCCCCAGTGACTTTCTGAGATGGACCTGGGCAGGAGGAACCCCCAGCCCAAGGCGCTCATCCCTTGTTTCTCCCCCCAAACCAGGATTTGTCATTCCCAAGGCGTGGCCAGATGGAGGAGGAGGAAAAGCCCCGGAGATGCCGCACGAGGAGGGGCTGCAAACGCAGCCCAGAGAGATCCAAGGAGGAAAGAGCCCCCCTGTGCCGGGAAGGCGGCCGGAGATCCAGGGGGAGCTCGGAGCTGCGGGAGAAGCCTCACAAGTGCTTGGAATGTGGGAAGGGCTTCAGCTCCAGCCTTATCCATCCCTGCAAGATCCACAGTGGGGAACGACCCCGTGAATGTCGGGAATGTGGAAAGAGCTTCAGCATGAGCATGGTCCTGATCGAGCACCAGGTGATCCACACAGGGGAACAGCTCTACACCCTCACTGAATGTGGGAAGAGCTTTGGGGGCAGCTCCATCCTGAGAAAGCACCGGCACACCTGCACCGGGGAGGGGCCCTGCGAGTGCCCCGAGTGCGGGAAGAGCTTCGTGCGCTGCTCCAGCTCCATCCCCCGTGGGAGGATCGGCGTTGGATGATCCCCAGTGACCCCCGTTGGGCAGAGCCCTGGTGACCCCCGTTCCGGGTGATCCCCGCTGGGTGGGGGGGAGGTATTGGACTCATCAGTTGCCAGGCAGACCCTCAGCGCCGAGTGCCCCGCACTGGACTCGGCCTCCCAGTGCCGCACACTTCATTCCCAGTCCCTCCCAGTGCCACCACAGACCCTCTCAATCCCTTCCACTCGCTCTCAGTCCATTCCCACGCCACTCCCAGACCTGCACCCTCTCTCCCAGTGCCTCCCACTGCATTTCCAGGCCCTCTCAGTGCTGCACCAGCCCTACCCCCCCCCTCTCTCCATGCCTCACCAGCTGATCCCAGTGTCTCACAGCTCTCTCCCAGTGCCCCCCAGCATGTCCATCTCGCTGGTGCCTTTGAGCTCCCAGCCAAGCCCCAGACACGTGCTCTGCTCCGAGATGGATTTCTACCCTTCGGAGATCCAGGTGAGGTGGTTCCAGGGCCAGCAGGAGCTCTCAGGGCACGTGGTGGCCACTGACATCGTCCCCAATGGGGACTGGACCCACCAGCTCCTGGTGCTGCTGGAAATTCCCCCTGGTGTGGGATCACCTCCACCTGCCAGGTGGAGCACGACAGCCTGGAGCACCCCCTGAGACAGCACTGGGGTATGGCCCAGCCCCCACAGCGCTGGGGGGAGCTGGGGACTGGAGGGGCTGGGACGGGAATTGGGGTGTGCTGGGAGTAACTGGGAGGGAGTTTGACAGAGCCTGGTTTAAACTGGGAGAGGGGAATGAGGGTCTGGAAGGGCTGGGAAGGGGTTTGAAGGATGTTGGGGAGGCTGGGATGGGGCTACAGGGGTCCTAATGGACACGGGGCGGGGATGGGGCTACAGGGGTCCTAATGGACACTGGGAGGGAGTGTGGGGGTGCTGGGTGTAACTGGGAGGGAGTTTGAGTGAGCCTGGAGGGGCTGGAAGAAGACTGGGGACAGAAAAACAGGGGTTGGGATGAGGTTGGTTGTGCAGGGAAGAGACCGGGAGGGGTCTTGGTGAATCCTGGTGGGGCTGGGAAGGGACTGGGAAAGGGTTTGGGGGTCCTGAGAAGGCTGGGGAGGGACTGGGAAGAGGTTTCAGGGGGCCCTGGGTGTGCTGGAGGCGACTGGGAGGGTGCTTGGAGAGTCTCGAGGTGTCTCTGAGAGGTTTTGGGGGTCCTGACCCCTGCAGACCCCCCAGAGATGCCGCCAGACGCCGCCCGCAGCAAGATGCTGACGGGGATGGGGGGCTTCGTGTTGGGCTTCGTCTTCCTGGCGCTGGGGCTCGGCTTCTACCTGAGCAAGAAGGTGAGGGGGGGGCCCGGGGGGGGCGGCCCCCCCGCCCCCGCGCTGCGTGCAGTCCC
>NW_008235750.1:6259-7091 GCF_000691975.1 Corvus brachyrhynchos | reverse complement strand
GAATGGGGACCCCCGTGTGTCCCCCCCGTGTCATCCCGCTCTAGGGGAGCATTAGGAGGCCCCTGAACTCCAACACGGTACCCAGCGAACCCCCAAACCTCCTCACAGACCACCAAGGACCCCACAAAAATTTCCCCCAAAAAACTCCGGCGAAATTCAGACAATCAGAGAAGGCGCGGAACAACCTTCAGCCAATCAGAGCGCGCGGCGCTGGTGACTCACCAGTTGCCAGGCAGACCCGCAGCGCCCAGCGCTCCCCACCCGGGCCCCACCCGCGCCCCCCCTCGCCCCCAGCGCCCCCCGCCAGGGGAATTTGGGGAGGGCCCGGCGCCTCACGCGGGGTGCGGCGGCGGCGGGAAAAGGGGGGGCCAAGGGCGGGCGCTGGGCCCGGGGGGAGCAGGAGAAGGGATGGAGCAGGAGGAGGAGGAGGAGGAGGGGTGAGGAAGGAGCGGGAGAAAGGCCGGGGGAAAGAGCAGAAGGAGGCGGGATTAGGAAAGAGGAGGAGCGGGAGAAGGGAGTGGAGGAGGAGCCAGGGGAGGAGCGGGAGGAAGAAGTGGGAGAGGGGAAGAGGAGGAGCAGGAAACGGAGGAGGAACAGGAAGAAATTCTCGGTTCCGGCGTCCGTTGCGTCCGCAGCAGCTCCGGCCCTGGGATCATCGCCCTCATCCCGCATCCCGCAGGTGAGCGGGGAAGGGGAGCTCGCCCCAAATATATCGGAGAGTCCCCGGTGGGTTTTTTTTGGGGGGTGGATAGTTAGAGCCGAGAGGACTCCAAAGCTGAGCCGCAAATGCCACTTGGGCGGATAACGGGGGTCCACGACTGGTTGGGGTTTT
>NW_008235750.1:5801-6230 GCF_000691975.1 Corvus brachyrhynchos | reverse complement strand
TGGATGGGGGGATGTGGGATCCCCAGATCATCCCTAAGCGGGATCCTGGAGAGGGGGGACTGCAGGAGCCACGGGACCCCCATCAGCCCAGGGAAGGGGAACCCGCGAAACACCAAAGTGTGGCGATCAGAGAGGGGGAACTCCTGAGAGGCTTTTTTTGGCTGAATGTTGGTGGTTTGAAGAGTTTTACAGACACAAAACGCCCGGTGACTTCCTGAGATGGACCTGGGCAGGAGGAACCCCCAGCCCAACGGGCTCACCCCTCGTTTTTCCCCCAAACCAGGATTTGTCATTCCCAAGGCGTGGGCGGATGGAGGAGGAGGAAAAGCCCCGGAGATGCCGCACGAGGAGGGGCTGCAAACGCAGCCCAGAGAGATCCAAGGAGGAAAGAGCCCCCCTGTGCCGGGAAGGCGGCCGGAGATCCAGGGG
>NW_008235750.1:2194-5754 GCF_000691975.1 Corvus brachyrhynchos | reverse complement strand
CCGCGGGGCAGGGAGAAGCCCTACAAGTGCTTGGAATGTGGGAAGAGCTTCAGCCAGAGCTCCAACCTGATCCGGCACCAGGTTATCCATACTGGGGAAAAGCCCTACACCTGCTTGGAATGTGGGAAGAGCTTCAGCCAGAGCTCCCACCTGGTTCGGCACGAGGTGACCCACACTGGGGAAAAGCCCTATGAGTGTGGGGAATGTGGGAAGAGCTTCGGCTGCAACTCCGACCTCAACAAGCACCGCAAGATCCACAGTGGGAAACGACCCTACGAGTGTGGGGAGTGTGGGAAAAGCTTCAGCCAGAGCTCCAACCTTATCCGGCACCAGACAATCCACACTGGGGAACGGCCCTACAAGTGCTTGGAATGTGGGAAGAGCTTTAGACGCAACTCCAGCCTCAATGTCCACCGGCGCAGCCACACTGGCGAGAGGCCCTACGAGTGTTCTGAGTGTGGGAAGAGGTTTCAGACCACCACGAAACTCCTCCAACATCAGCCAACACACACAGAGGAGAGGCCCTTCCGCTGCGCTGATTGTGGGAAGGGCTTCAACCGCAACTCCCACCTTGTCAGCCATCGGCGCATGCACACCGGGGAGAAGCCCTACGAGTGCTTGGAGTGTGGGAAGAGCTTCAGCACGAGTTCTGACCTGATCCAGCACCAGAACATCCACACTGGGGAACGGCCCTATAAGTGTAGGTAATGTGGGAAGAGCTTCACCTGGAACTCCAACCTCAACAAGCACCTCAAGATTCACACTGGGGAACGGCCCTATGAGTGCGTGGAATGTGGGAAGAGGTTCAGGTGGAGGTCCCACCTCATCAGCCACCAGAATATCCACACCAGCAAACGTGAACGGCCCTACAAGTGTTTGGAATGTCGGAAGAGAAGAGCTTCAGCAATAACTCTGACCTCATTAAGCACCAGAGGATCCACACTGGGGAACGACCCTATGAGTGTGGGGAGTGTGGGAAGAGCTTCAGCCAGAGCTCCAACCTCATCCGGCACCAGACAATCCACACCAGGGAACGGCCCTACAGGTGCTTGGAATGTGGGAAGGGCTTTAACCGCAACTCCCATCTCATCAGGCACCGGCGCATTCACACTGGGGAGAGGCCCTACGAGTCTCCCAAGTGTGGGAAGAGCTTCTCACAGAGCTCTCAGTTGCCCCAACACCAACGGAGCCACCAGTAAGGGAAGCCCCGCTGTTGGGGAGGATGAAAGTTTGGTAAGAAAGTTTCACAGATATGTAGGCTTGGCAGAAAGATCTTTGAATGTAGAAACTGAGGATGAGATAGAAATGAAAGCAAGTTTTGATATAAAGTAAAAGATGTTTTGCTGAACCAGTGATCACTGAATAACTGAGACGGAAAAGGCTGGAGATGAGTTGAAAGGAGATTTTTATGATTAGGGACGAAGGTATGTGACTACAAACAAAGACATGTTTTTCACCAAGTAAATAAGTCTCAAGAAGAGCATAAGTAAATAGAAAACATGTTTTTACCAAAAAGAGAGATGGAGAGGCTTTTCCGCTGCCCTGACTGTGGGAAGGGCTTCAAGCAAAACTCCACCTTTGTCCTGCACCGGCACATCCACACCGGGGAGAGGCCCTACGAGTGCCCCGAGTGCGGGAAGAGCTTCGTGCACTGCTCCAGCTCCATCCCCCGTGGGAGGATCGACGTTGGATGATCCCCAGTGACCCCCATTGGGCAGAGCCCTGGTGAACCCTGTTCTGCGTTATCACGGTGTCCCACAGTGGTAGGGAGGAAAAGAAAGATCCAACAGACAAGAATTGTGCAGCAAGATTCCTGATTCCTACTGTACTATAAACAAAGGTTTTGCAAGGTCACAGGTGTTCACAGTTTATAGAATTCTGCTACTATCTTCCATGAGAGAGAAAAATATCTCACAAGACTGGAAAGAAGCAAGAAAAATTCTTCCTAGCAGCATATTCATATCCATACTGGGTGATCCCTGTTGCGTGGGGGGAAGGTGTTGGAGAGATTTCTTTGCCTTCTCCTTGTGCTGCTGTGATTTGGTTGGTAATAAATTCCCTCCCTGTGCCCAGGCTGGGTCTGTTGTGCCCGTGCCGGTGTTTGCTGAGGGATCTCTCCCAGTCTTATCCCATCCCAGGAACCCGTGGTTAAATTTTCTCTCCCCTGTGCGGCTGCAGGGGGCAGGGACAGAGTGGCTTTGGTGGGTGCCTGGCATTGCTCCAGCGTCACCCCAGGCCATGGACATCCCTGGGATCCCAGTGTGCTGGTGCATTCCCCTCTCCTCCTTTCCAGGCTGCACTGTGATCTGAGAAACGCTTGTTAGGCCTTGGCCTTGAAAACAGCACCTGGGCTCAGCTCTTTCCGAGCTTGTCAGAAATACTGTCTGCTCCCAGGAACTGCTAACGAGCTCCTGCTTTCCTTATGACCAGCCCTGGAAAAGATTCCTCTTGCCTGAATGGCATAGCATTCCTGTTCTCCCACTTTCAGAGAAAGTGCTGGCCCAAACTGTGGCCGGGATGAAACATCGTTATGGCTGAAGCCCACTCTCTTGTGACCCTCTCAACAGAGGCCCAAAAGGAGGCCCTTTGAGCTCTCTTGGGCCACCGTGGGCTGTGACCAGCAATCTCCCTCTAAGGGGGCCTGTCAGAGCCAGCAAACGCTCAGGTTTGCTATGCCTGGAGCTCGCCGAACCACGACGTGTCCTGGGCCGATACCCTCACTCCTCGAGGCCTGATCCTGTGCCCAGCAGGAGAGGAAAAAGGTTCCAAAGTGAGGATTTCACTGACCTCTGAGGGGAATTTTTCACAGGAACCTTGCTTGCTCTGACTGTTTCTGTCTGTGTGCGTGCCCCTGCGCATATGCTATAGCAAATCTGGGAGAAATACTGCTTTCTTAGGTGTTTAAGTACCTTGGATACCTAAGTTAGGCCTGTAGGTAAGGTTCAGTTATCGTTATAAACTCACTTAAATGCTGCTAAGTGTTGTTCTTTTGCGAGGTTCTTTAACATAAGTTATAAACTAAGTCCGGTGTTTTTAAGCGGTGTTTTTCTGTTAAGCTGCTAAGTATCACTTGGAAGTTACAGCTGTAGTTAAGGTTATTCCTCTGTTGAATTGTTAAGGTTAAAGTGTAAGTTCAGGTAGAAGTTAAAGTACTGCTGAGTGTTGCTAAGGTTTTAGGCCGTGTTCCTTTTTATCCTTGCCTGCACTGTCTTTTGTCCCATGCACCTGAACACCCACCCCACACCCCCACACTCCCCTAGAGAGTTCTCAGCTCATTTCTGTTTTGATTGCCTGGATTTTGTTTGGTTTTGTTGTTGGTTTGTTCTCCCTTGTTGTACCCTAGCTGTCCTGTAGGTAGTAGAGTGAATCTTGCCAATGAACTTGTTGTGCTTTGTTGCTTAATGTTAAATCTGACTTTTGCTCATACCCTTGCCACTGGTTTTTTAAGCGATCTCAAACACTCTCATTCGTGACAGCACCACAGTGTCCCGCCCTCACCGAGGGCCCTGACCCGCGCCCGTGTCACAAAGGGCCACAGCCGGCACCCCAGCCACAGCGGG